>NW_015090999.1:1799099-2089997 GCF_001431845.1 Calidris pugnax | reverse complement strand
ACTTCCTCCTTGAAAAACACCCAGCCTTCCTGAACACCTTTGCCCTTCAGGGATTCCTCCCATGGGACTTTTCCAACCAGTGATCTGAAAAGGCTGAAGTCCGCCCGCCGGAAGTCCAAGGTTGAGGTTTTGCTAGCCCCCTTCCTTACCTCTCTAATAATTGAAAACTTGACCATTTCATGGTCGCTAAGCCCAAGACGGCCTCCGACCACCACATCTCCCACTAGTCCCTCCCTATTTGTGAGCAGCAGGTCTAGAGAGGCACTTCCCCTGGTCGGCTCACCTACCAGTTGTGTCAGGAAGTTATCTTCCATACACTCAAGGAACCTCCTAGCCTGCCTGCTCTCTGCTGTGTTGTATTCCCAGCAGATGTCCGGTAGGTTGAAGTCCCCAACCAGAACAAGGGCTGGCGATCGAGAGACTTCAGCCAGCTGCTTATAGAATGCCTCGTCTACCCCCTCCTCCTGGTTGGGTGGTCTATAGCAGACTCCCAGCACCAGATCTCCCTTACTAGCCTTGCCCTTCATCTTTACCCACAAACACTCAACTCTATCATTGCTGCAATCAATTTCCATACAATCAAAACACTCCCTAACATACAGAGCCACACCCCCACCTCTCCTTCCTTGCCTATCCCTCCTGAAGAGCTTATAGCCATCCATCACAGCATTCCAGCTATGACCATCATCCCACCACGTTTCCGTGATGGCGATTACATCATAGCTGTCCTGCTGCACGATGGCCTCCAGCTCATCCCGTTTGTTGCCCATGCTACGTGCATTAGTGTAGATGCACTTAAGCCGGGCACCCGATTTCACCCTCATCCACGGTTCTTCCCCCCCAGGCACGTTACCAATGGGCCTGGTATCCTCCCCTTCCCCCTTCGATTCTAGTTTACTCCCGGGTACCACTTCAGCGACCCTGGTTCCAACCCCGTCCCCCTTCAAATCTAGTTTAAAGCCCTCTTAATGAGCTGTGCTAACTCCTGTCCCAATATCGTTTTTCCCCTTTGGCTTAGGCTTTCCCCACCTGCCGCAACCACGCCTGATGACCTGTAAGTCTGCCTGTGCTCAAAGAAGCCAAAGTCCTGGCTTTTACTCCAGCCTTTCAGCCATAAGTTGAACTGTTGTTTTTTCCTGTTTATCCCTTCATCCTGCCCTGTGACTAGTGGGATAGAAGAGAACACAACCTGTGCTCCTGATCCCTTGACTAGTTGCCCCAGCCTTCTGAAATCCTTCCTCATTGCCTAGAGACAAGTTCAACCGAATTTGCATTTTGTGATTTTCCCTTGTTAAAGACATTATTGTTTCATTTAGTTCCTGCTCATATACTCTTAGTGTAACTACCAATATCCAAAAATCAATGAAGACTTACTCCATGTTTTTCAGTTTTTGTGCAGTACTTCAGATATAGCTATGAAAAAATGAAGCTATTTTAGCAGTAGTTCTTCTACAAAAAAAAAAACCCAAAGGTGTATTGCCACAAAATCAGAATATCACATGCCTCTATTATTTCAAGCTAAGAAGTGACAGACACTGCTTTTTAAACAAACAGTAAGGGGAGTATAGGATCAGACATTGTTAAAAGAACTGGAAATTACATCTCTTCATATACTTAAAACTCTACAAAACATTAAAAAATACATTTGTAAAGCATACTTGAACAAGTGGACTAACTTTTAGGATCTCTGTAATTTATTATTTTAACAGCTATTGACTTCCATGCATGTCAAACAAGTACACGTTCAATATTTTCTCATTAATGACAATTTGTCTTTGATGGACAGTACTTTAAAAGTTTGGTTGATGTAAGGCTGACTGTGGTCTAAAGAGTCTAAACAGTAATGGAGTCTAACAACATCATAAAGTAAAGCCTTATTGAGGCAGTAAGAAACATGAGCCACAACATGCCCATACGGTGACTCAATCACCAGCAGCAAACATGGTCACAAGCAATGTCATGGCTCCGGTGGACAGCTAGGGACATTTTGGGTCATCTGGCAGCAACACCTAATCACATAAATGTCTTGTGAAGGTAAGAGTTACGCCACACCTTGGCTTCACCGATGGCAGCGTGATTTGGTAGAAGCATACCTTACATGGACAATGCAGGCTGCAGCCTTCCTACACTGCTGACATCGGTCAAAGGGCAGGGTACCAGAGGGGCAGGGTGTCAGCAGTCTGCCTATGCTGGCAATGTTGGCCAAGGGGTAGGGTGTTAGGAGGCAGGGTGTCACTTCCAGCCCTTGATTCTCTCAAATCATCACTTGACATGAAGCTGTAGGCTAGGGTCAGCTATGTAATAACCTAAGTGAGGTTGGAGTTCTGAAACCTGAAGCGTACAAGTTACGTAGTCTGAAGTCAAAAGCTGGCACATCACAAGACGAGTATCAGGGATGTCACATACTAAGTAGCCCAAAAGTCTGTCTGGCATAACTATAAATTCCAATTAAATATCTCTAAAAATGCATTTTCTGTATCTTTTTATGGTTCTTAATGCCATTCTTTGGAAACTGAAACTTTGGAAAAACTTTGTAGCGTGTCTTACACATCTCAATATACAGCTGTAGAATGTGATCTGTTTAAGAGGCAACTGAAGTTAATTGACAAAATCTTGCTCACTTCAGGGGATTTTGTATTAGTTCCTATGGTCATACATGCCTTTGTGAATGGGAGAAAAATGCATCCAGTGTAAGTTATATACATTTACGATATTTAACTCTGACCTTCACGAAAAACAGGCAATTTGTAATTTTAACTCTAAAATTTCAAATTTGGTAAACTCTTCAGTTTCTGTTTTTCCTTATAAAGATAACAATAAAAATTCCTTTGCATAAAAAGAAACAAAGGATGACAATATCTTCAACTGATTTAATGTTACTCATTTGGATTTTTACTGGAAATTGGTAATCACAGTTTCAAAATATTATTCTCTAGGATCTTACATTAAATTCTCAGAAGACATAAGCACCTTTTTAGCTCCTACTTTAACTTAGCACTGCCTAGCTTTTTAGTGATGCAGACAAAATTGACTCTGAATATGAATAGTTTGTGTGTTACACCTGAAAATACCAATTAGAAATGAAAACTGTATTTCTGTCTGCTGTTGTCATCTTAATTATGTGTATGTTAGTTATATATAGTTTTCTTTAGAACTCTTAGGGATTCAGAAAAAAATAATTGTCTATTTCTCCTTTTTTTGCTACATTCTTTAAAGAATTCTTCAATGGACTTCATCTTGCTTTACAGTCTTATCAACTGCTAGATGTCCTGATTACATCAGCTCTCCTGATGTGATTATCCTTAGTATTTCTCCTTCTTCTTCCTCTGGGAAATTTATGTCTATTTCTCAGAGCTACCCTCCATCACCCTTTTTAAACACTGAAGCAAATCCATTTGCTTTTAAGTGATATCTGCCTCTTGACAACAAATTACCTTTGCCATCTTTCATAGGGTGTGCTGTTTCTTCTGCTGACTCATTGTTCCTCTTATACTTGAAAATTTTCTTGATGATAGTCTTGTATGACCTTCCTTCTACCTCCCCACCTTTGGTTTTCTCATCTTCTTTTACACTCAACTTCATTCTGTGGTCCTTTATTTTCATTTTTTGTGTCTTATACCACTTATACAGGTCTGGTTTATCCTTAATTATGTTTGTCTATATTAATCCTCCATTACTAGATTGGTTCCAGGTTTGTTGTTTGTTAGTTTGCTTGGATTGTCTACTTCCACATTTTCCAAACTTTCTTTTTCCTCATGATTTTAAAATATTTCCATGCTAATTTTGAAGACTGGGCACCCAACCTAAGTTTTAAAGATGGTATTCTTCCCTTTCGCTTCTGATCAGAATCATTATTTTAGCAAAGGAATAGCTTCATAGTTTAAGGTTCTATTGAGTGCCCTCCTTTTAAATTATCAGATTATATCTGTGCAGAAAAAAAAAAAAAGTTGAATTTGTTTGATTAGTTTTCTTAAGATAAACAGAAGCAGTGTAGTCACTGATACACAATTCCTCTGCTTCTGCTGAAGTTTTACACGAAAGACAAAATCAATACAGGTACCAATTCAAAAAGTCCTTAAAATAAAAACAGTTGAAGAAATGCTAATACAATCACTTTTACAAAATGAGCCTCTCTAACTTCAGGTATGTTATTGAGTTGAAATTCTTCACTGAGGTAAAAATGAAGCTCAGTATAGGAGTTTCTGACATTTTGTCAGAATGTGTGCATTTGTGGGAGCCCTAGCTTTCCGGTGCCCTTTGTTTTGGTCTCATATGACTACATAGCAGGATGCTTTCTATGTCAGTCTTGAAGAGTAAAGGTGCCAATAAAAGAGGCATGTAGCCTTCAGTGCAATTAAAATGCCACCATTCAAAATATGGTTACATAAAGATCAATTTCTCTTTTGAAATTAAACAGGGCAGCTACAAAGAGCTACAGTTTCTGTGTGTTTATTAGATATTAAATAATGAATGAGGCTGGAGAAAGTATATAATTAAAAGAATTAAGTAATGTTAACTCTATCATTTCTGGATAGATTAGGTTTTCATTCTGCTTAAAGCAAAAAGTTATTGTAATGCCAGAAACAGAAAACTGACATCTTTTCTTATCACTTCCCCCTTTTTGACAGGAATGTGAATGGGAATTAAATACATTTTAATTTACAGAATATATAATAAAGAACATATAATATTCTGATATATTCTATATAATATTTTAAATTTAAGCTATAATAAATCTGTTAATTAGAATAAAAATATTTAGTTTCTTTCATTCACTTTGGAAATGAAATAACCTAACTAGCATGGTTCTGAATAAGATTATAATTTAATGCAATTTAAATACCCTGATTTATAAATTATTATTGTAAATTTATTTAAATATCCCACTGTATAAATGTTCTTAATAGTGATTTGATAATATGAAAAATGGTATTAGGTAAGAGATTTACAATTTAAAAGAGAGTTAGAGTGACTTTAGGAATTATTCTTCTTTAGTATTCTTTATATGACCTGTGATTATAGAGGAAAAAATAGAGACAAAAGGAAAATATCTAGGTTGTCTAATCCATAGTGATAACCAGAAAACTTAAAATTGTGTTTACATTTGGACAATGGACTGTTGACCAGGCTTCGTGCAATATTATTGTTGCCATTGGTCTCTTGATATTTGAAATCCTATTAGATGGAAAGGCACGCAAAAACAAGTATGTTTCCATAGATCCCACAGGCTCATAGTCTGAGATTTCACCCCCCAAAAAGCAACCTTGTTTATATTATACAGCTTTATGCATAATACATAAAAGACCTATCAGAGTGGACATTCAGATATAATAGCAGAAAAAAAGAATCAGAAAATTTCCCCTCTCACCTAAGCACACCAACAATGAGGTGAAGAACTATTATACTTTTCCTTCATTATCCGGTCCCTGAAATTCTTGCTTTTCTGTCTCTGAAGTAGTTTGGAACCAAGAAAAAGCACACTTCACAAATTTGGAGGAAGTGAAAGAGGTGGGTTTAAATGAGGGACCCCTACTGAAGCCAAGCTAAACCAAAAGACAGTTTGGCCAGAAATTTTATTCTACAAACAATAACAGTATGTTACCTCCCCAGCTGCAGGCAGACACGGCTATTAACGGCTTGTGCTGTGAGATGGGCTGAGAAAATGTGATTAATAAAAAATACTTATGCAGCTAGTGAAATTATTGAAACTGAAATCAGATTGGAGTTTTTGCTGAACACAAGCCAGAAAAGCCATAGAAAAAAGTATATGATTACAGAATACCGAATACAGAATCGTAGTGGCTGGAAGGGACCTCAGAGATCATCGAGTCCAACCAACACAAAAAAAAAAAAAAAAAAACCCACACACAAAAAACACAAACCACCACCCACCACCTAAACACACAACAACCACCACCAAACCAAAAACCATCTCCCACCCACACAGCACCCCACCACAAACCAGTAATCTTGGGCACTAGAGCATGCCCTGAAGAACCATGTCTACACGTTTCTTAAATACCTCCAGGGATGGTGACTCCACCACCTCCCTGGGCAGCCCATTCCAATGCTGGATAACCCTTTCAGTAAAGAAATGTTTCCTAATATCCAACCTGAACTTCCCCTGGCGCAACTTGAAGCCATACAATCTCAGAATAATGTAATAGACCTCCTGTGGTGCCTTCACTAAATATGTGAATATCTTTTGTTCAGTCACATTGGCTCCTGATACCATTTGATATCACATTTAAGTACTAGTTGTGCCTGCTTACAGCTGAGGAACTAGCACTATCCAAACAAGGTGGCAATATACGGCTGGGACAGAAAAGCCTACCATATAAACAAAACCATAGCATTAAATGTTCAGATATGCTTCTCTTCCTGGAGCTTCCTGTTGGCTGGCTGAAGTTACCCACTCACATATCCTGGTAGCTGGTCTGAGTCCCATGCCCCAAAGGTTCTTGCTCATTCCTATTCATTACAGCTCAGCACAGATCCTTACAGAGAGATCCTTATAGAGCTTTAGAGGTCAGATGTGATGGTGCTGAATGCCTACCTCATTTTTTTTTGATAGGGAACACACTCTTTTATGTGTGTTCAGAGGGAAAAAAAAAAAAAAAGAAGTTGTTATTACATTATTATGTTATTATTCAAATCAGTACTTTTTATTCTTTTTACTAGTGGACTGCCTAAGGGGTCAGAAAGCAACTACTGACCTAAAACTTATGTTCTGGTAGGTAATGAAGTAAGAAAACTTGGTTTTCACCTCAACTTTAAATACGATAAAAACCAGACACAAGAAGAATAAAGCAAGCAGCATTGCCTTTGGATTACTGGTCTTACCCTGATGTCCAGATTCATCAGTATTACTTTTGAATATGAACACAAAGAACATGTTACCACAAAGGTGACTTTAGTTTCTACATCACTGAGTCCCCAATTGCAACATGACTAAACCTGAAATTTATCATTTTTGATCCTTTCTCCAAAATAGAGTGACAAGTCAGTAATGCAATACTACCATACATACAAATGCTTTCATCATTTGAGTGTTGCTCACAGTATCTTGGCCAAAGACACTTTATGTCCACTCTGATGTAGGGGCATGGTTGTGTGATAACATTGCAAGAGAATCATGTCCTTTAAAACAATGGGATCAAATAAGTTAAGACATGAAAGCTTTTATTTCATATGTCCTCCCTCTTAGCTGTGGACTCATACCTTTCACAGTTAAATCTTATCCCCATATAAGAAAAGAAAAATAGTTTTACTGATGACTTGGGAGTGGGTTTGTATCTAAATATGTGATTTTTATTTCAAATACATGGTCAGATAAAAAGGTGAAATAGCATATTGATATTCTTCAAATTTTCACTTCATTTTAGCTGCAAGGAGATTCCAATTATTTTAGGACAATTTATTCTAGCAGTTTGTTTTTCATATACAAAATTGCAATAGCCTTTGTTTTTTAACCCGTTGCAACACCTAAGATGTCACCAAAGTCCACAGAAACAATGCGGAGTCTTTCCAAGGAAATCTCCAATTAAGGTTCTCTAAAGCTCATTCTTCAAAGTACAGCAACAATTCCCAAGAGCTGAAGATGTGAGGTATAACAGTTATTTTATTTAGATCCTATTAACATTTGGAGTTGCTACAATTTCTATTCCCACAAAACTTCATAGTGTCTTCCTGTGTGTACAGATTAAAATGAACAAATCATCAATTCAATAAATTGGCTGCATATGTTAAAATCTCTGATTTTAATTTTGTATAAAAATTTAACAGCAAATAATTGCCAGTTGATTATGTAAGAAAAACTCCAAGGAGGAAAAAATAGCCAGTTCTCAACACTAGGAACTTAGTCTATCTAATTTTCTGATAACTGAAAAATCATGCTGTGTGCAATTCAGAAACTATGAATCCACAATACTGTAGTAAATTATTGATATAATTGTATTTAAAAATTCTTCTGTTTAGAATTAGGATTGCAAGCTGTTTCTTTTTCTGTGTTACACTTAAGTGCTTGATCCTGAAAATGCAGAATTCAGTATTTCCACTGAATGCAATGAGAATGCAAATGTAAGTGAAATTACTTGCCTGAATATATGTTTGCTGAATTGGGTCCTAACATCTCAATTTTCAGGGTAGAATGTGTTCATTTAGATATGTGATGTATTCTAATGGCAGTCATGCTACTAAATCTCTGTGAATCCCCTTGAAAATCAAGACATGGAAGAAAAGGTATTTGAAGCTTTTATTCATAATAATACCATAGTTATTATGATGGATAAATGGCTTAAGCTATTTGACCTTTTTTATGAATAGACCTAAAGCTAGTTCATCCTTTTGCTACACAAAAAAATATTTTTTTTTTCTGCAAATATCAGGTTGTAAAGTTTATCAAGAATATGTCTCTGTATAGTGAAAATAATGTTCATATTATATAATTCTATACTAAAAGTCTTTAATTTACTTTTTACAAAGTCTGTAATTTATACAAGGCTCAGAATCTGACAACTTGTTTAAATCAGTCCGATTTTTTTATTTGGATTATAAATCTAACAACTTTGAAGACAAAGATTAAGGTAAATAGCAATAGTCTTGCAAAGATACAGGAAAGCATTACTTTGTCTAGACTTATCACTAGACTTCTCTTTAAATAACATTAGTCTCTGACTCCTGCTAAATAAGTAATTAGTATTGAGGAAAGAAGGGGGGGGGGGTTACTTTTTTATTTTTGGAGTGGACTTTTTGGCTTTCCAGATTTGGCTGCCAAATAGCAGCTCAGCAAAGAATCTGTTGGACATTATTTTACCATATTGTATCAAATTCCTATTCCTGGTATCAAATCCATTTATTCTGAATAGTCTTAATAATATGGAATTTATATAAGCTGATGTGTTTCTTTGGCATTAGTACCACCTGTTATCAAGCATCATTGGTGACTGACATTTTCCATATTGAGGCACAGGCCTCAATAACAATGAGGCTGATGCCTTTTCGTTGTGTAGATCTGGTAAACTGCAGATTACTTCAGCAATATTGTCCACCTGTGTTATTTCCTTGACTACAACTCCGCCGATATTATCAGTCTCTTTTTACCTATAACACCTTGGCATTTCTTTACACGACCATCCATACAAAAGCAAATTGCAACTATCCTCAAAGGCATAGAAAATGTAAGTGCAATAGTCACATTGTCAGATTTATTGACTGTATTTCAACTTTAGGCCTTTTTCTGTTTTTATTATTTCCCTTTGGCTAACAGAGTCCTATTGCTGTTGCTGCAGAAATCTCCTCTGGAGTTTTCACTGTCTGAAGCAGATTACTTTTATTTCTCATTCATTTATTTGTCCTTATTCCCTTCTCATTTGAAACCTATATAATTTTATCTTTTGCTAGAATAACATAGGTAAAATTAAACTTACAGTAAAAGTATTTATTTTATTCGAATAAATCGAGTCTTGTGTGAGTCACTGAGGTACAGGTTCCCAGACAGTAATTCTATTAATTATGTAAAATTAACCATAGCCTAGGTGTCTTTTCAAATCCAAATCACAATTTCTATAGCATTGTCTTGATGAAGATACATAGTAAAATAGTGCTTCTTCATATCCCTCTTCCTTGCATCTTAAAAGTTCAGCTTTTTTAAGGAAATTCCTTTATTTGAGTTTATCACTTGACACTAGTGTTTGGGTAAATGATTTGAGTACAAGAATGGTTCTGGGAGTATTAGAAAAATACTGTTAAAACATGGATTTTTGAACTCAGTAATATGAATATTCAATACAGAAATACAGTCTCAAGAGTTTACTTTCTTTCAGTGAAGGAATTCAAAGAGTTGTATAACTGAAAACTTTCATTCAACTTATTTATTCTCACTGGGTAAAACCCAGAATAGATCAGTCAATAAAGGACAGAAGTGCAATCCATGTGCTCCTGACTCTGTGATACTCCTTGAGTGAGGCAGAATCTGCCTTCATCACAACATAAGTATATACACATGCACACAATTATATGTGATAAAATAGAAGGGAACACTTGATCTATGATTTTTCTGATATATTTTGCTCCTGAACTCAATTGCAAATAAATTGAAAATGGGAAAAACAGAGTCTAAATCTCTAACCGTTGCAAAAGACTGATCATGGGCAGCTGGTCCATTAGGTTACAGAGAGGTTTTTATATTTTCCAAGCCAAAGAAATCCAAACAGTTTTTTTTTAAGAGCAGGCACAAAGGAGAAGGACTTCTTTTGGACAAGCCATGTAGATCAGGGCTACACTGTGCTGCACATTTTTGTGTTTCCAGAAGGCAGTAGGAAATTAGACCTTTAAAATTACTTACTTGGCATGCCATCATCCCTTGGAGGCATCATAAATTGGTTCTGTTGGATTTATTTGAATGTATTTATGCAATTCCCTTTTCAGAGTCATCACAGATTGAAAATGTGCACTTATCTTTAAGACAGATAAAGTGTTGCTGCCGTTTAGTAATAATAGATTAATTATTATTTTCACATATATCTACATTACATTCAGATATTGAAATTAAGTAGCCACACAAAGACACAAATCACTTATCAAAAAATTACTCCTAGAAAAGCTAAAACATTAAAAAGAAGCCTTAAGAAATACAGATGCGAGGAGATATAAATCACAAATACATGTCTTCACTGTGTAAACTCTTATATTAAGTTTTGAAACACTATAGGAAGTTTTCTACACAGTTGGCAAGTTATTCACATTCCAAAAGTGACTGTGTTTTTTCAGGGAAAAGCACCTTCAAATATTTACTGTGCTAAACAAATCTGTCAGTAAGGCTCTTTTTTCTTCATCAATTAAAATTCAATTATGTTAAAAAGAAAAAGACTATAATATTCCAGTAAAATTTAGACAAAATCTTTTGTGACAGAAAATTTACTATAGCACAAAACATATATCGAAGGACCTAAAGAGTCATTTTGATATAAGGTGGAGAATTAGAAGTTACAGATACGCTGTATCTGTAACATCAACATATGGTGGGTTGAGGTGATATCTACTGATTTTAAGAACAAAGGAGGATTTGCATGTGAAAAAGAAGCATTAACAGTCAGGAGAGGAAATTAACACATGAAATGTATTACTTGCCAGCACACTTAAATGCCTTGATTACTATGATTACTACTAGTGTGAGAAATATTCCAAACACTGCAATTCAAAAGCAGCAATATTGTGTAAGAATTTTTACAGCGTGGATTAGTTTTAACTGCCTCTTTGGCAGCACAAAGTACTTTCGGTATACCCCCAGACATTTTCCATAGGCTCATTTCTCTTGTATTTGCTCTCCAACAACTCTCCTTGTACATTTTGTTCTCCTTGTACACTGTCCTACTTTGACATCCCATTGGAACCAGAATTGTGTCCATTACTCCCTTGTACTCTGACTGGCCTCATCCATCATAGGCATCCACGTGCCATTTTCATGCGTGTCTTTCAGCCATGCTTCAACCACAAGACTGTAGCCTGGACACCACCATTCTCCACCCAACCTGTATTTGTGCCTGGGATTGCCATGAGCCAGGTGCAGGAACTTGCGCTTGGTTGGTTGAACTTCACGAGGTTCACACAAGCTCACCTTTCAAGCCTGTCCAGGTCCCTCTGGATGGCATCCCTTCCCTCCAGTGTGTCAACCATGCCACACAGCTTGGTGTCGTCAGCAAACTTGCTGAGGGTGCAAGATGCTTTGGAGGACAAAGAACTAAAAGAACAACATCCTCTAATTTATGCCCTACGATCAAACTTCTACTCTCTGTGCCATACCCATTCCATTGACAAGAATGTGGAATGGTGATAGTCCAACTGAAATAAATACTTTCTCTGAAAAGAGCTAATATGAATTCTTATACTAAAATAGAAATCTTTAAATATTTTAAAATAACTAAATAATTACCGAATGCACAGTACCCTCTCACATAATCCGCATATTACTTCATCCCACAAAATTGCATAAAATATAGTCTGTACTACTGTAACTTTTCAAAAAAATTATTTTATGATCATTATTGTTTTGCTTCTAAAATCCTGAGCCACTTCATTCAGCATACAATAAATCCCTGAATCACAGAGAGGTAACAAAATAGGAAGGCATTTTATTTAACAGTGGACTATTTTTTTTAAAAAAAGTTTTATCTTGCTTGTTAAAGTAAGATGAGAAGTTTTATATTAACTAGGCTGGGAAGCCTTAGGGGCCACTGAAAGCTTTTTAATTGCATATTTAATTAGGAATGTGCTAGAGAGCTGCTGTTCAGCTTTTCTGAAGCTCATGGCTCCTGACAAAATGTCTGCTTTTAAGCCATTTTGTCTCCTGAAATGTTTTCTAAAAAGTGGGTTAAACAGAAGAAGCTTTAATTTTGGCTATTTTCACTTCAAAGGGATTTTATTGTTCTATCAATCCCACTGTAAAACCAAGGTGAAATGACATCTTCAAAAGAAAGCATTTTCTGGGAAAATAAGACCTACAAAAGAATAAACTTTAAAGATTTTAACAATTTGTTGTTCTGGCTAGCTCACCAGCCATGGTGGAAGTTGAAAGAAGGAAAGAGGGGGATGGTGTCCCGTTACTACAGGTACAGAGTTCGCAAAAACGAAACATCAGACACTTTATCCAGCAGCCAGTGGCTGGAGCTGAAGAGAACTAAATTCATAAATATTTTCTTTATATTCTGGGTAGGACAATGTTGACAGCACTGCCAGCAGTTGTCAGGGTTCCCAGCATTTGCTCTAAACCTGGACAAAATGTGACAAGCCCAGTATGTCCTCTGCTCAGTGCTCCGTCACACCGCTTTTACCAAAAAAGTTGTCTGACAGAAGTTCGTTTGGAATTTAGGTTGCCTCAGAAGTGCTGGCTTCCCCTGAGGTAATTTAATGGATAAAGGAGGGCAGTCCCAACAAAATGTGACAGCACTTCAACTCACAGCATTGCAGGTATGAATACACATTATTTATGGCTGGATAAAAATGCTTCTGAAACATAGGGCTAAACCAGTAAAGTTAGCTGATGATTTTTTAATGAAACACAGCATTTGCATAAGTACAGTCTTTTAGAGGAAGGAAGAACGGAAAGTTTTTCTGTTTTGGTTTTTTTTTATTTACATGACAATCCCTGTGTTCAAGGTAGTTGTATTAAATAAAATTTTACAAATACATGGAAATAAGTTAAAGTGGGATTTTTTACACTGAAAAATAAATACGTGTTGAAAAACAACTAAATAATTAAATTACATGTTATATTGGACAGGACAGCTAAATGAAGAGAGTGTGCAAATGTATTTTGATACACACAAAAGAGAAATCCACCAAACTTGACATGATATATTAGTGGTCACAGAGCTTTTTAAAAACATGAAAGTGCTAATGCATTCCTGTCCTTATTTCACCTTCACTCAATAACACAACCAGACACTTGAGATTCCCTGGAGTATGCGTTCTCAGGTAACTTAAGCTATGCCTTTCATGACTAGTAAAATCCAGCAAGTAGTGCCCAGACCTCGTATTAACATCACAACTGCAATTTTTCTGTTTTCTGACTGAACCACATCCATACTTTACGATAATCCATGTATTTGATGATAGACCATGGCAAATATATTTGAAAGCAGGAAATAAAGGTTGTTAGAAATAACTTGATTTGAGGAAATAAGCTTGAATATCAACCAATCCTAGCTCTTATGAGGGACTCTCATTTCTTTTCTGTCATCTATTATTCATTATCAAACTTACGCAAAATACAATCCTATTAAAAATATATCAACTTTAAATTTGACTGCTCAAAGGCAGTTTTTTGAGAGTAATCGTATTTTGAATTATCTCCTGTTTTGCAACTGCAATTTATCTGTTTGTTTGTTTGTTTGTTTATAAATGGGAAAGGTCTTTAATATGTGTTTACACGCTAACTCCAACAGTAGAGACTAAGAAAATGCTTCATACTTGACTATGGAAAAGAGATAACTAACTCTGGTTGGCAGATGTATTCACACAATAGCCAGAAGTGACATCTCTACTAATATTGGGTGCAAGAACAGTATTCATGTTTTCATCATACAAACTGAAGTTACAGATTTGACACAGTTTTATGGAATTAGAGTAGGGTGACTTCATTCATACCTTTCCTTATGGAATCAGAGTTGTATACATTCATTCATTGTTTTTCCATTCTAAAGACTACTACAAGCAGCATTGTGTAGAGCACAGCCTTGTCACTTGCTACACAAACCTGTAAAACACAGGTGTGAGGTAAGATGAGCTCCATTATCATCAGTACTTCAGTGATGTTCACTTCTGCATTTCAACATCAAAAATAAACTGCTAATTCTCTAGTAACTCTGTGTCTGGCATAGACAGAGTCTTGAGGGAAAGCTGGCTGGTTTAGCCAGTTAAATCCTGTTAAAAAGACATAATGTGGCCTGGCAAGAAGAAGATCTTTGAAGTAGTGGCTATGTCGTACGGCTATGACTGCACCTTCTCCTTTAAGCACCTACCAATGGAGTTCCAAGGTTACAGACAGTCCTAAACTCTTACTAGATTATTGTTTTCTTGGACACACGAAAAGACACGATGGCTGAAAAAGATTGAACTCCAAGTGGCCAAGATTGACTCAATTTGACTCCAGTGTCAACCATATCCTGGGCTGCATTAAAAGAAGCATGGCCAGCAGGTTGAGGGAAGTGATTCTTCCCCTCTACTCTGCTCTCATGAGACCCCACCTGGAGTACTGTGTCCAGCTTTCGAGTACTCAACACAGGAAGGAAATGACCTGTTGGAATGAGTTCAGAGAAGGGCCATGAAGATGATCAGACGACTGGAGCACCTCTCCTATGAGGACAGGCTGAGAGAGTTGAGGTTATTCATCCTGGAGAAAAGAAGACTCAGGAAGACCTTGTTGTGGTCTTTCAGTACTTAAAGGGGGCTTATAAGAAAGATGGGGATGGACAGACATTTTAGCAGGGCCTGTTGCAATAGGACAAGGGGTAATGACTTTAAACTAAAAGAGGGTAGATTTAGTCTAGATATAATGACATTTTTTACAATGAGGATGGTGAAACACCAGGTTGCCAGAGAGGTTGAAACACACAGGTTGCCAGAGAGGTTGCGTACGTCCCATCCTTGGAAACATTCAAGGTCAGGTTGGATGGGGCTCTGAGCAACCTGATCTAGTTGAAGATGTCCCTGCTTATTGCAGGGGGTTTGGAATAGATGACCTTTGAAAGTCCAAGCCTAACTATTTTATGATTCTATGAATTTTTGCCATAATATCTTTCCTTCCTTTCATGTTCCTAGAAAAAGTTAAAGGTCTCTAATACTGTCTGGGTAGGATGAGCCTCTTAATTACACATTTGCCTATTTGGGAATCATCATACATTAGGCATTACACAAAGATAAATTGAAAGAAGGCCCCATGATTATGTTTGTCTTAGAGTTTACTGAAAGAGAGAAAAGAAAATTGTCTTAGTTGCCCTCCTAGGTCTAGAGACATCCAGTGCATCTACTGAAAACCTATTTGCAAAAATCCCCAAAGACTAGTGCACCAAAAAAGGCACATGCAATAAAGTCAAAGCTATCATCTGTCCCTATCCTTTTTCATTAAGTCTATAATGAATGAGTTATCCCACAAAAGAAAGATCCACTGGGTACTTTGTTGCACTACAGCAGCAGATTTAAGAATCAGACTCACTGTCTTTATCTCAAAAATTTTAATCTAGATTGACATTTTAGAGATGAACAATGGAGAATGAGATACAGTTGAAAGCATTATGAATAAATGATAATGTTTTACTCATCTCATATTAGTTCCACATTCTTAAGCTTTTTAGTAACCAAATTAGTTAACACATCTCTGCAGTTACGCTTAGTTCATAAACTTAAAATAAGAAGTGTCTTAAATGGAGCAGGATAGAAAAGAAGGCTGGCAGCTTGCCATACTGGCTTGGACTACTGACGTATTTTACCCAGTGCTACAACATTCAGTTTTACCAGTTACAGATGGACAAAAAACTGTTCTTACTAAAACCCGCTCTGCTTTCAAATAAAGCCTTGTTTACTTCCAAGATAAAAACTCAAAACTGGGAAAAAAAAAAACTTCAAAGTATTGAATACAGATCTTTTAAGGACTCCCAGATTAAGTTCTCCTCGTTTCATTTTAAAGAAATATTGTCTTATTATTGAGTGAGATCCTCAGGTAAAATCTCTGCAATATCTTCCACTGCTCGTTAATCAAATTTAAGAGTACTCTATTTACATGTTGCTTTTGTAGTAGGAAAGGCATAAACCTTTCAACCTATAAAGAAGGCTGATAATCAATGCTTCCTATTTTCTTCCATACTGTTCTGGATAAAAGCAGGTGATGCTATTGCTGGTTTTTTTTGTGTTTTTTTTTTTTTTCCCTGCTGTCTCTTAAGAGAGACGAAGTCTTGTAATTTGGGGTTTTTTTATTATTATTTTTTTTGTGGGTTATAAGGTTTATCCAGAGCTTGTGGAGCAGGCTTCTAGTTTCAAGAAGCTTCAGGGGAGAGGGAGGTGCTTTAGGAATGATGTCCTAACATCAGCAAATAAAAGACACAAAGGGCATTGTTCATTTGTAGCTGGATGGAATCTACAGCGGATTAGAGGACATTAAAAATATGTTAAAGAGAAAAGTGAAGAAGCATACTTCCATATGGTATTTAGACATACGGAAAGAGATCTGAAATTATATTTGGAAGCCAAAGAAAACCTAGAAGGTTTAGCACAGGAGGTGAAGAAGTGGGGTATGTCACTCGACTGCATTTTTAAACAAAGATTTAGATTCTCAATGACAATTTCTATAATTTTCCTTATTTTATTTTCTGACAGCACCCAGCTTTTGCCTCACAAAGAGAAAGGCAGTGTGCTTCACAGAATCTACAAGAACTCAGCAAGAGTGGGAAGCCTTTTCTTTTCCAAGAACAGACGATTCTCTACATCTAGCAAGACACCTGTTCCTATCTAATGGTTTCTATGAAGTTCCCATTTTGCACAGATTGACAGCTTGTGATATGAAAGGCAGCAGCATTCCCACAGTCAAGAGCTCAGCACGAGTCCTGCAAGGTAAGATACTATCAATTCATTGATCACAAGTCAGTAAGTGCCAGGGACGTCGCTTCACACAAAGAGCCCAGCGCTATCATTTTGCGAACAGCAGTCCTTGGGTCAACAGGAGCGCAATGGCATACTACACTTCCCCCATTGTCAAATTCATTAGAATTTCTAGAGAAATTATAGCAAGCATAAAAAATATGTCTATATGATTGTGTGCATATCTTTGTATGTACGTGCATGTGTAGGTATCTCTATATATAGACTTATGCTTCAGGATATGTCCTGGTCTTTTGTTTCAAATTCACTTTGAATCAAAGAGGCTGCTTGCTATTTTACCATGTTTTCTATGTCCCAAAACCTCATCTGAATTCAGCAGGTATTTGCAAGGAGTAACTTAGGGGAGCCAGCGGTTTGCTTTTCTTCATCAGTATGGAGTTCTGTCATCCAATCTGTGCTGGATTCCTATCATCTTTGAGACAGTGAGGCGCAATATTTGAGTTTTAACTCATTTTGCATCTTCCCTATTTAATTAAAAGAGAAGCTACCTAATGCACACAATAGACAATTTACAAAATGCAAATACTTTAATAAAGTCAATTGCAACATTTAAAGTTGGAATAAAGGATTTCTATTTCACAGTGCCACGTTCATTTCTCCCTTCCATCCCTCTGGAGGTCTCAGATTTTGTCATGACATATCTAAATTTCAAATTTAGCAATGTTTTTCAGCTGTACAACCCCATTTTGATCATCCAATCTCATGGAAAACTAGTTATATTTTCCTTAGCACTCAACACATACTCTTTGCTTAGTGGATATTATGTACGAATACATCCCTTTAAATTATTATATATGTTCATTGGTAGAATATATGACTTTACAATAGATTCTTTTTTTGGTGTGTTATTATTAAAAAACAACAAAATGAACTTTAAACCTTAGGATCATGATGGTTTAATAGACAGAAACTGATACTTGAGGTAACATTCTCATTACTGTAATTTGTCCACTATGGGCCAAAAATGCTTGAGATTTGCACTTATATATAATATGAAACATAATTTTCATATACATTGATTACTTTAATCCAATTCCGAATCAGTTAGGATACAATTCATTTTAAGATTATTTTATTCATCTTTCACTTGCTAATTCTCTCTTTTTGTTTTGATGTCACACCATTCCAAAGAATCAAATCAAAATTCTGTATGTATACAAATTTCCCCAAAAAATATATTCTAATTATTTATTTTAGGGGAAGGAGTTTCTGGAGGGCTTCTTGATGAAGAACCAGATGCTCATTATGAAAAATAAATGCTGCTTATTTTTGTAGGAAATTCTAAACCAGCATTTCTGGTTTAGAACCAACCAATTCCTTGGTTCACAATGCCTTGGGCCACCTTATTTTTTTCCTGAACAGCCAAGAACTGCCACAGATAATTCATGACTCCTTGATTGGCCTCAATGAGCAAGAAGAGACCACGCAAAAGAACTGTCACCCTCAAATATATAAGCTGTGTAAGTGTTTGACCTCAGAAATGTACTTGAAAGGGAAACACCTTCCCCCTTTCCTGCTGTGACAGAAATTTCTGGAGCAAATGATGTCCAAGCAGTTTAGCAGGACTAATTAGGGACAGTATAAAAGAACACAGCAAATTAATTATCTGACTTCTAGCAGCTCTACACGAGGTACTGAATCACGCTATGAAACGTTACACTTCAGGACTTTGATCCTGCCTGAGATTTCATAGAGAGAGTAAAAAAAAAAATAATTGCACTTTGAAAAGAAATGAGTGATTGCTTATGCAAAACAAGCCTATAAAATTTGCTGCTGTGACAAGTCCAGAAGCTGTGGTATATTTAGCACCAAATTAATAGTGATACGGTCTTCAGACTCCTCTGAATGCACAGCATGAAGCAACATCAATCACTTTCCCTGCTTCTTTCCACACTCTCAGTTGACTCCAAAGCATGCATCTAATCCATTTATATCATAATTAATACTGGCCTTCCCTTAACTGTTACTCTTTTCTACTTGACATCTTCTGACACCCACAAATGCATATTAAGATGCATCAGAGAACAATATTTTGACTGCAAAAGAGACCACAGAAATCTTCATATGGTCAACATATGAACAAGTCTATGGGAAACAGTATTTGTGATATGTTGTTTGTCTTAGATAAATCATAGAATCATAGAATGATAGAATGGTTTGAGTTGGAAGGGACCTTTAAAAATCGTCTAGTCCAATGCCCCTGCCATGATCAGAGACATCTTTTATTAGCTCAGGTTGCTTAAAACCCCATCCAACCTGCCTTGAACACTTACAGTGATGGGGCATATACACTTATCTGGACAACCTGGTCCAGTGTCTCAGCACCCTCACTGTAAAAAATTTCTTCCTTAAATCCAATCTAAATCTACTCTCTTTTAGTTTTATCATGGACGGAGCGATTAACTTCATTAGTTAAAGTGAACTAGTGAAATATTTATAAAGATGAAACAGTGATTTTACAAAATCAGTAATAAATGCGATAAAACCAGTAGTAAATGCGATAGTGTTTTACGAGATATGATGTCAGGGTACACTCTATTATTTACTGCAGAGAGGACAGGGTCAGACAAGTTGTCAGGGACACCCTCCCATTGAGTCACAAGGTTCAGAAAGGACCCCCTTGCTTTCTAAACTCCTTCTCAGAGAGGAGTCTAGGTGGGCTGGATCCAGTCTTAGTCCCAGACTAGGTCAACAGTTTATGTCTAAAGGATTTTATATGTGCAATCAATCCTTTACATTACTTAGCTAAGATTTCAAAGTTTAGCATGCTATTAGTCACTTACCAATAATCTGTTGCGACAAGGAATCTGTCAACCTCGAGGAGTAGAACCTTAAGTGAGCGTCCTCACAAAAGGGGAGATGCTGGCGTGCAGCCCGCTGCCGTACAAGAGAGCTCAAAGGGCTCTTGGGCTGTCCACTATTTATACAGTAAGATAATTGACCTATAGTCATATTTTGATGGCAACAAAATTTCTAGGTCCCCACTCCAGACAGTATTTTGACTATGTTACCAGCCATCCCCCAGAGACCGAGTGCAAGTTACCACAACTGCTGTGGCCAAGGCCCAAGCAGGAGCCGGGGGAGGGCGGAGGCACAGGGAGAGCACACCCTCACAAGTTTAAAACTGTTGCCCCTTGTTCTGTCACTACAAGCCTTAGTAAAAAGTCTCTCTCTGTCTTCTTATAAGCCTTCTCTAGGTACTGAAAGGCCACAATAAGGTATCCCTGAGCTTTCTCTTCTCCAGGCCAAACTCTCTCAGCCTGTTTTCATAGGAGAGGTGCTCCAGCCCTCTGATCATTTTTGTGACCCTCCTCCAGACCCACTCCAGCAGACCCATATATTTCTTGTACTGGGGACCCCAGAGCTGGACGCAGTACTGCATGTGGGCTCTCATGAGAACAGAATAGAAGGGGACAACCACCTCCCTCAACCTTTTGGCCATGCTTCTTTTGATGCAGCCCAGGTCTGTGAGTGCACATTGCCGGCTCATATCCAGCTTTTCATCCACCACTACCCCCAAGTCCTTCTCTGCAAGACTACTCTCAATCCCTTCATCCCCAAGCCTGTCTTGGTAGTGTTGCCCTGGCCCACAAGCAGGAACTTGCACTTGGCCTTTTTGAACTTCATGAGGTTCACATGGGTCAACTCCTCAAGCCTCTCAAAGTCCCTCTGAATGGCATCACTTCCTTCAAGCAAATCAAATGCACCAACTTGCTGTCATCTGCGAAATTACTGAGGTCACACTCAATCTCACCATATATATGTCATTGATGAAGCTATTAAATAGTACTGGTCTGAGTACAGACTCTTGAAGCATACCGCTCATTATTGGTTTACACTTGGACATCGAGCCATTGACTGAAACTGTGGACATAGCTATCCATCCAATTCCTTATTGTTACCTCAAACCAAGGCATTTGTAGTTCTTCCCTTGTCTGATTCAGTGGACAAGGGTAAATGAAAGGGAACATGATTTTTTTCATAAACTATTTGTATGTCAGGTGGCAGATCAATAAATTAGAATGGGGTGATAACTGACAGCCAAGCAAAGAACTCATACACAATTAAAAGAGGTGGTGAAATAATTGTGCAGGGATTTTGGTTTGGTTTGTTTCTTTGGGGACTTTTTTCTTTGTTTGTTTGATTGTTTTTTTTTTACTCAGGAAGTGAAAATGCATAGACTTTAGTCCTACCAAGATTATTTAAAAAAACATAGATGCTATCAACTACTGTATTTCTGAATGATATTTCTGAGCACAATACTTCAAAGATCTAGAAGGTTACTTTGCAGATCCCAAACACCCACAGACAGAAGACATTTGTTGAGATATCCATCTATCTCTCTCAAAGTTTTCAACAGAAACCTTCTCAGATGTCAAAAAGGCTGTAGAGGCGGGTTTCTTTTGGCTCAAAAATTATTTGTATTTATCATAAGAGTAAAGATGTTCTTTAATCACTGGAAAT
Organism: Calidris pugnax; assembly: GCF_001431845.1. NCBI lineage: Eukaryota > Metazoa > Chordata > Aves > Charadriiformes > Scolopacidae > Calidris > Calidris pugnax. Next base: position 2,068,382 of record NW_015090999.1, on the reverse strand, counting down.
TAGTTACAACATTAAGAAAAATTAGGGAAGTGTGGATGTTTAGACTGGTCACCAGATCTGCTGATAAATTTGAGAAAGTAGTCCTAACAGAAAGAAATACAGACTTGTGAGATGTCTTTTTTACTAAATGTGTGAATAAAAATAACCTGTTTTTAAATTTTAAGAACATTTCAATTAAGTATTTATTTCTTTATCTACATATCTGTAGTCTGTATTTAAATCTTATTTTTATATTTTCTGTACCCTTTTTTAAGATATAGAAAATGAGAGGATTTCTATTTACTGTATAATCCACAGATTACAGACTCCTGTGATATGGATCCTGTGAGTAAAAGTTATTCTTTTTATTGCCTCATTTTTTCTTATTTAAAACTTAACGCATACACTGATAATGATTTTACAGTGTCATGAACAATGTCAAAGCATTCTCTAAGCTGAAATGTGAAGGTCATGCAAATTCCATATTTAACCCCTATAAAAATTCAGCTATATTAACACCAGTATTTGGCCACTCTCTAAGAATTTTATTTCTAATCAAGCCTTAATTTACCCAGAAAGACTAGCCTGCAAAGCATGCATTCAAGACATTACACTATGAATTCAATCATCTTTTCTATGTCCAAAAGGGAAGAAACTAAATGTAATATAAGAGGACACTACTTCACTAATGTAGATCTGATTGCGAGATAAAAACAGAACACTGATTAGTATGTATATTTAAATCCCCAAAATGCCATAAATATTTAAAAAAAAAAAAAAAGGATGATTGGGGTTTTTTTTCCCCCACAGAAACAATATTATTGGAGAACACTCAGTTTTCAAAGATGCTGGCTGTTTTCAGCAAGAGTGAGAAACCTCACTCCCTCCTCTGAAGTTCAGTATGAACTGAAAGGCACTCAAAACCTCAAAGGAGCGAGCCAAAAGCAATTACTTAATATGAAATATGTCCATGTGCCTACCAGGGATGATAGTGACTGGGAAAATTTATTTTTATACTGTGGAAAGTGTGCTTTATACTTTGCAGGTGCAATCAAGAAAAACTGTGTGCCCTGAAGATCTCACAGGTTACTTACAATAAGCTTTCAGTGTTTCACCTTCTGTGTAAGCCCTGAGGAGCAAAGATCTTCAAACATTAGGGAAGTCAGAAAATATATAAACTATGTCATCAAAAAGGGCAAGAACAGGAGTTTACGTTGTAAATGCTAGAAACCCCTCCTGTTCCAGGTTGGTAAAGAAAATTGAACATAGGAGGCAAGAAATATAGAACCTGATATAAATCACAGAAAGATAAATAAAAATCTATTGTTTTCCCCAAGCTTTGCACAAAGGCTACAGTTACCTGTTTAATCAGCATGTTATTCCTTCTGTTAGTCCCTCTGGGGAACTAGGAGCAGCTCCACATATATCAATAGACAACTTCATGTTCTTTCGATTGATCATTATTTTTCTCAGTGCTCTGGAAATAAAAATAAATAATTCTGTCATCTTTCTTTCAAAATAACTTTTGGTACCTTTCTGATCTTTCCAGAAGGAAAAAGGAAGGACTTAAAGGGATAAGAATATGTAAGTTTTCACACAAATTATATTAACCTACATTATTAATGATGAGAAAGTCAACCTCAACATTTCTGGGCTCATCCAAAAATAGATCCACATTTTGGCTGTATTAAGAAAGGTTATTGCCTGTGAAGCTAGTTGAAGGTTTTACTTTGCTCTAGAAACCTCTACTTAAAAAATGAGACCTCCTTCTGGATTTAAAAATTTAATGTTCTTTTCCACTGTTGTACCAAAATAATAATAATAATTAAAAATACATCCATACTTTACTATATTTTAAGAACTGTGGTATCTATAAGCATCTTCAATTTTTGGATTGAGTGAAAGGTATCCAACATTTCATATGGTATGTACGTCTCTGCAATTTACTGTTGTCACATTTCTGAAGGAAAAGTTGAGATGGCACAAATTATTTCAATTTGGAGACAATTTTCACCAAAGTAGTCTGAATAGTTAGACAGAGGATGACTCATGATTTTTCCCTTCTGAATCTGAAATCAAGAAATTTAAAAAGTTTCGTAGTTTTCTCCTAAATAAAACCTTGTCAGCTAAGTTCTGTACAAGGATAATATCTTTGTGACTAACCCGTATGATCGGTACTTTCTTGGTAGAGGGAGCAAATTGAAAAATAGTGTGAAACTTAAAACCAAATTTCAAGGAGAAATATTTTACATCTAGATTTATATTGTTCTTCCTTTAAATAGTCCTCTGAGCAAAGAGGAAGACTAGTGTTTAATTTCCATCTTAAGGCATTTTATATCAGCCCACTAAGTTTATGGCATGTATCTTGTGTCTCTTTTTTAGTTCTTTAAACCTTTCAAATTTGAAGAACTGACATTTGTCAACTTGATGTTTTAGATCAGAAGGAAAGGAACAGAAAAGTTTTGATTCCAAAAGTCTTGAATATTTTATCCTGCTACCAGGCAATGCTCATATGTTCATAATGATGGTAAGGAATTGACAATCAGTTAAGCAGAAAGAAAGAGATTCTCAAACCATAAGACCTTTCCTACAGGAGAGATTTAACATCATTATTTTTGAAATATGACCTTCCCAGCAGCATTTGTAATTATACTTCCAAATTAGAACTAATACACTCTTGAAACCAGTCTCTTAGTTACTGAGTGTATCAATTCCATTCCACAGAAAAAAGTGAGTTTTCAAAATAATATTGGAAACTTTATACTACAGAGGAATGCAGATATTCTTGAATCCTAAATAGAAATAAGTATCCTCTACTTTTTGAGGTGTTAGCAATGAATATTAAAGGCAGATTCATCTTGCTGTCAGACTTGAAAATAAGATGTAAAGTGAAATAAAATAAAAGTACTAATATTAGGAATTTTTTTAATTCTTCTGCCTACCTCTATATATTAGTATAACAAATAGTGAAATAAAAATAGCTATACTGTTCATAAGCTAGAATACGCAGTTACTTGTTGCCAGATTTCTTTTTTTCAGATAATTTGACTTATACTGTATTGTATTGATCTTATGATAACAAAAGGATGGACAACACAGTGAGAAGACAGTGTTCTAAAGGCTGTTACTCTCCCTCCTATCTCCTGTGATAGTACCTTCAGAGTAGAAGACAAATAGTTCAGGCTAATGAAAAAAAATCTGCTTTGTGACACTGAAGTGACAGATTACTCCAGTGGGAGGGTAAACATTTCTGAGAGGTGTGCAAACCACTTTACATCTTCTTTATTTTTATTTCTTATTATAAGATTTGGTTTGATTCTAAACTTCTAGGAAGATAATATCTCTGTAAGGTTTCTCAAACAATAACATAATTCAGATAGAGATTAGAGGTAAGAGATTTTGTCTTCTATCTTTCAGCATGACCCAATTCTCAGCTTGCAAAAAGGTACTCATCTGAGTACTAGGTACAAATATTACACACCTAATGGCACTCATCTAGCTTCTGAAACATTTACCCCATACATTCACATGCGAATTTACATGCGCTATACACAATTATATCTGTGTACATAAACACCAGCAGGTTGAGGGAGGTTATCATCCCCCTCTGTTCTGCCCTGGTGAGACCCCATCTGGAGTACTGTGTCCAGTTCTGGGCTCCCCAGGTCAAGAAGGACAGGCAACTAACTGCTGGAGAGGGTACAGCAAAGAGCTACAAAGATGATTAAGGGCCTAGTCTTATGAGGAGAAGCTGAGGGACTTTGGTCTTTTTAGTCTGGAGAAGAGAAAACTGAGGGGGGATCCAATCAACACCTATAAATTCTTAAAGGGTAGGTGTCAAGTGGATGGGGCCAGTCTTTTTTCAGTGGTGCCCAGTGACAGGACATGGGGCAATGGGCACAAACTTGAACATAAAAAGTTCCATCTAAACATGAGGAGGAACTTCTTCACTTTGAGGGTGGCAGAGCACTGGAACAGGCTGCCCAGAGAGGTGATGGAATCTCCATGTCTGGATACATTCAAAACCTGTCTGGACATGTTCCTGTGCAACCTGCTCTAGGTGGACCTGCATTGGCAGGGGTGTTGAACTAGATGATCTCCAGACATCCCAACCCCCTATCATTCTGTGATTATGTGATATTTTGAACAAATGCATGTACACCTTTCACATGTGACCCCCAGACCCTTAGTCCTTGACTGAAAAAGAGAGATACACCTGGAAGGAGGACTGAAAACCTTTCCCACTACCTGTGCCTTAACTGTCAAGACTATACATCAGTATATCTGATCTTCTGCTTTAATTTTGATCCCATTAATCTTATATTTGCACCTCTACAGATATTCACCACAGAAAAAGAAAACAGGAAACTATTTTGTAGTGCACAAAACTAGTTTTTTAACTACTAAGGGGTTTTCTTGGAGGATGGCAACAAATGATGTTGGGGTAGAATAAGGTGTTACTCTTCCCAGAAAACATTTTTACCGAAAGTCACGCAGCAGTATTTTATCTATCTTTGTTTTGCATTGACAACCAATGCACCTGCCATGCACTGAACTCACTGCCACCTGCTGTGCATACATCTACATTTGAGCTTTTGTTCCCATCAAGATTATTTTGAAGCAAATCTCCCAATTTCCCCTGCTTGCTATACTTCATTTCATATCACATAAATGAGTTATTTTTGGAAATGAAACAAGAAAACACACTCCAGGAGGGTACTTAATGTGGTCTAGTTGGTAATAGACATTCAGGTCACGGGACCAGACAAGAGCTACTTCAAAATGAAATACCTGAACTGTGCACTGGGGACATCAGGTCCTCAGCACCAACTATTTTACTCTGTGGATCTTCACCTATTCCACCATACTGCTTGCTAATGTAGACATACGTTATGTGTGTTTACCAGTCAGAGCAAGACTAATAAATACTGCAATTTCAGAGACCCAGAAAAAATTAAGGTACTTTTTTTAGAGGCTGAGTCATGAGAGAGTTCAAACAGGAGCCTAGGAGCTTGGCTGGGCAAATGGGTTAACTTTTGCACATGCTCAAATTCGTGGGTGATTAAGAAGTTTTGAGTGGTTAGAATTTAGTGCTTAGCCTATCTACATCTGTACTAGCAAATAAAACAAAATAAGGATGTGGTTGCAGACACAGGTACAGAGTCATCTGTGCCGTTTCATCATCAGCATATTCACAACATTTTGTTCTGTCCAGGATAAAGCATCTCTTAGGCAATACACGCACACTGAACAAGGGAAAGCAAAGTTCAAAGACTCTTACCAAAACTGCTGATGCCGTGTTCTGAAGGAAAAGTTCCCATCTCCATAAAAGCTGCTGAAGAGACATAGTAACTTCCTCATGTAATACTGTTGTGATACACACCAATTCCTGTCCTCAGCAGCTGGGCTACTCCAGGATAACAGGGTGTGAGAGAAGCGAGAGAACACTGCAAGCAGGGACCTAGAAAAAAAGAGTTCATACAGACTGAATTCTTTACTAAATTCCAATATTTATTCCTTATATCTGTAAAGAAATTATCTGATATCTATTGAGAAACTTCATGATACTAAATACTTAGCAATGAAAAGAGCAATGAAAACCTAATCATCCACCCAGTACTGGTCAATTTAGCACTCACACAGTTAACATCTGTCCAAAAGTTAACTTCAATAAATCCAAGGAAATACCAAAAATTGTTCCGGTGTCAATGATTTCACAAATAAAATTTTACTTGTATAAATGAGAGTAAAAAGGAAGCCAGAAAAGGCAAGTTTGCAGTTAGACGAAGATAAAAAGACAGTAAGGAACATGAAAATTCAGGAATGATTGGGAAAAAAGGGCATTCTAGAAAAACATATGAAGCAGTATAATGAATCCAGTTTCCAGAGCACTGCATTTATTTGGTATTCAGGAGACATTAATAATATCATTATTATTACACAAAATATAAAATTTTCAAGTGCTTATCTTATTTAGGACAAATAATTGAAGTGTTTAGGAAATGGGTTCTGTCCGCTATAATATTTTTTTTAAAAAAATAGGCTTGCAATGTCTACAGTCAATAAATGTTGAATTAGTGCATATAATAATATGATACCAGAAGTATAGCTATAGAATGGAGACTTTTAAGCATTGTTTACTGTTGGTCATAGCTTTCAAACAGACCAAAACCCCTTTGAGTTAATTTTTTCTCATTTTCAATGAAAGTGTAGCAAAGTGGGAGTTTGCTACTTTGGAGTTATCTGTGCACGAAAATGTGTTTTTCACACCTGAATATGACCCTTTTTGCATTCTGATGTTTCAAAAATAGTTTCATTTTCAAATTTGGCATATAGCATGTACTGTCACCTAGAGGAAGTATAAGATTTGAAAAACAGAGCAGCTATTAAAAATAAATACATATATAGAGAAAATACAATTTTTATATGAACCATAGTCAGTTCCTAAATTTGTTACTGTTTTTCTCCTTCTGCATGGTGGGAATGATCCTGCTTAAATTTTTGTGACTTTAAAATTGGTGCAATTTTATTGTTGACCATGCACATATTTGGAAGTAAAGGAAGAAAACCACTGCATCTGTTATTTCATCTGTGCCAAAATGCAATAGTGTTATCATACAAACCAAGAGAAAAAATACATCTATGCCAATAAACTCAGCTATAACATTCAGTACCTTACCTTATGTATACCCTATTACACCGAAGTATTTTATTTTGTTATGGGTAGCCTAGACTTTATAAATCATTTAATTATGAAGCATATCACAACTAACAAACCCTTATCTTGAAAAATGGACTCATTATATAGCTTATACAGCTGATTTAATGCTTGGGCGTGATTACAATCAATAGGTCAAATAGTCAGTAGCAAATTGCAGCTTCTAAAGTCACTGTGAAAATACTTTGATTCTTGAGTATTGAAGGCAACACATTATTTAAGTCCACAAACTGCAAGGCTCTGAAAGGAGCTGCATAGCCATCATGTCTCTCACATGAACAAGCATATCAGTGCATGTAGCACTGAAGTGGTACAGAAGGTTTGGTAGTCATCACTAGCTACTATTTCCACTTGCCAATTTGTTTCCCTTTTAATATTAATCATTTTGTGTGTATATTATACTGTAGAAGAATACTGTTCCTTTAATGGAATTCACAATAGTCTTCATGCTCATGAAGCAGGGTAAAAAAAACCTTTTTTTTTTTTTTAAAAGTGGCAGTATCATTTTCCTAGACAAGAAAGCCTCAGACCCAGCCACAAAGATATCCACAAATATTTAGCCATACCTGGGCTTAAGATTTCAATGTTTAAGCCATTTGAAAAACAATGTCCAGAGCCAAATTTAGGTGGAAGATGGATAATTAAATCTGTATAGGGGCCCTCAAGCCCTCTTAAGAATATGAATCCTTGGGATGGTCAGACTCCTCAGGTACCCAAAATTCTGCTTGTCTTTTGATATAAAGACATGTTGAACTTGTTAATGATTTACTGCCTTCTAGATCAAGCCTCTTTTCCACAAGAATCCACAAAAGCTTTTTTTTTTTATTATTTTTTTCCACTTTCAAGGTCAGAGGACTGAGAAGAGCACAAGCAAGAGGCTGTTCACAGAATACATTTATTGAATGAGCACTATAAAAAAAAAAAAGAGCAGACTTAACTACCATTTTACTGAAGAAGGAGGCCAGAAGAGTTGTCAACGTCCCTCAGATAAGGATTTAGTGCCTGGGACATTCATTCAGGACATGAGATATTCTTGGTTTAATTTCTCCTCTGCGTGAGGAGACTTAAACCAGGGTTTCTATTTATGCACTTTACACTTCAAATACTTAATCAGTCCTCAGAGCTGAATTCAAACTCCAGATGTCCCAGAGGAAAGTCATAAGCACTAAATTACAGCCCTTGTTGGCTCACTTTTTCTTTATCCCCTCTTCTTTTCTCCAACACAGTTAGTCCAGAATTGCTTTAGACCAAGTGGAAAACTTGGAAACTTCTAAGTGGAAGTTTAGACCAAGTGGAAAAGTGGAAACTTCAGACTTTCCCCATTCCTCAGACTAATCCACTGTTACCTGGTTCTAGAGGTCCAGCCCTCTGTTCTAGATGTAAAAAATCCTGCAGCCCCCAGGATGTGCACTCACTGTGCAGTGAAGTGTTTCAGGACTTGCCTGACTTGTCTTGGCTGACTTTTAATCTATGCCTGTTGCTTGAACAGTTGTAGCTTAAAATGTGTCTTAGATATGGTAAAAATCAGCAGTCAGTGCATAACAAACAAAAGCCTTGCTGTGCCAGAGAGAGTGGGAGAGGCTGTTCTGCAGCTTTCACAGTTTAGACAGCAGTTAATGAGAGGGAAGCAGGCTGTTTTAAGAAAATATATAAAAAGTCATCCAGACTGATGTAGGTTTGTAGTGAAGTGTGACCTCAGGACCAGTACTGGACTCCTTCAGGCAAACACCTTTGGACACTGATGACTTGCTCTGTTGGCCCACCTCTCCTCGTGAGGAAGACAGTCACCACTGACCTTAAGATCCATGGGTTCTCTGGAAGGGTGAGCTTAATGCTAGAGAGAAAAGAAGATACAGTATGTTGTTCTGTGTAACAGTTTTAACTATATAAAGCTCTTATGGATTAATTCAGACTATGACTGTTAGTGTTACTGTGCCTGGACTAATATAACTGTTGAATTTTTTATTATACTGCTAAAACATTAATGAGATTTACAAAACATTCTTGTCTACCTACACATGGGGTGTTCTCTTTTGCCGATAATAAGATTTTACTTATAACAAAAAGAATGATTGCTATCAAATTTTTTAAAGAAAATATTTAGGCTTTGCCCTGCTTTGAGGTAAAACAGAACCAATTTTCTTTTCAGTAATTTTACTTTTCAGCTACACCTCTTCTAACTAACTGCACTCTCTCAAATTAACAGCACATTTTTCAGACAGTATCCACTTTTAATAGAGATAAGGCCTGATCATAGAATCATAGAATCATAGAATCATTCAGGTTGGAAGAGACCCTTGGGATCATCAAGTCCAACCATCTACCCTACTCTACAAAGTCCTCCCCTACACCATGTCCCTCAGTACCACATCTAAACGTCCCTTAAACACATCCAGGGACGGTGACTCAACCACCTCCCTGGGCAGCCTATTCCAATGCCTGACCACTCTCTCTGTGAAAAATTCCTTCTTAATGTTCAGTCTAAACCTACCCTGTTGGAGCTTGAAGGCGTTCCCCCTTGTTCTGTCGTTAATTACCTGTGAGAAGAGACCAGCACCAACCTCTCTACAGTGTCCTTTCAAGTAGTTGTAGAGAGTGATGAGGTCTCCCCTCAGCCTCCTCTTCCTCATACTAAACAGTCCCAGCTCCTTCAGCTGTTCTTCATATGATTTGTCTTCCAGGGCCTTCACTAGTTTCGTTGCCCCGCTCCAGCACCTCGATATCTCTCTTGGATTGAGGTGCCCAGAACTGGACACAATACTCAAGGTGTGGCCTCACCAGTGCCGAGTACAGGGAGATAATCACCTCCCTACTTCTGCTGGTCATGGTATTTCTAATACAAGCCAGAATGCTGCTGGTTTTCTTGGCCACCTGGGCACACTGCCAGCTCATATTCAGCCACTTGTCAATTAGAACCCCCAGGTCTCTTTCCTCCAGGCAGCTTTCCAGCCACACTTCCCCCAGCCTGTAGCGCTGCATGGGGTTATTGTGGCTCAAGTGCAGGACCTTGCACTTGCCCTTGTTGAAACTCATGCCATTGATATTGGCCCAGTGATCCAATCTCTCTAGGTCCCTCTGTAGGGCTTTCCTATCCTCCTGGGAATCAACACCCCTGCTTAACTTGGTGTCATCTGCGAACTTGCTGATGATAAACCCTATGTCCTTATTGAGATTGTCAATAAAGACTTTAAACAGAAATGGTCCTAACACTGAGCCCTGAGGCACACCACTAGTGACCGGCCGCCAGCTGGATTTGAATCCATTGAGCACCACTCTTTGGGACCTTCCAGTCAGTCAGTGCTTGATCCAGCAGATCGTATGCTCGTCCAGGCTGTGTGAAGCCAGTTTTTCCACCAGATTTGTATGGGGGACAGTATCGAATGCTTTTTGAAAATCCAGGTATACGATATCAACAGCCTTTCCCTCGTCCAATAATCTGGTTATCTTGTCATAGAAGGAGATCAGGTTTGTCTGGCAGGACCTGCCTTCCATAAACCCATGCTGACAAGGCCTGATCCCCTGGTTGCCCATTATGTGGGTTTTGATGGCATTCAAGATGACCTGCTCCATGACTTTCCCTGGTATCGAGGTTAGGCTGACAGGTCTATAGTTTCCTGGATCCTCCTTTTTGCCTTTCATGTAGATGGGTGTTACATTTGCCACCCTCCAGTCCATTGGGACCTCCCCAGTCAGCCATGACTTCCTGTAAATGATGGAAAGCGGTTTGGCGAGAACGTCTGCCAACTCTTTCAGCACTCTTGGGTGTAGCCCATCCAGTCCCATAGACTTGTGTGCATCCAAGGGGCTTAGTGGGTCACTGATCTCTTCCTCTTTGATAGTGATGCTCTCATTCTGCTTCCCCTCCCTGTCTCCTAACTCATGAGGCAGGGTGTCCAGGGAACAGCTAGTTTCTTAACTACAAACATCCCCTGATGTTTGTAGTTAATGCAAATAAATGATATGCAGAGAGGCTCTTGCTTGTACTTATTGCTATAACAACCAAGGTCAGCTAACTTTGTTATATGGCCCATTCAGAGTCAGAAGTGGAAAAGCGTAGAGGGGTGGCATCTGTGGGGAGAGCAGACAGGAAAACAACCAAGGTCAGCTAACTTTGTTATATGGCCCATTCAGAGTCAGAAGTGGAAAAGCGTAGAGGGGTGGCATCTGTGGGGAGAGCAGACAGGAAAGGTGACCCAAAACTTACCAACAGGGTATTCCATCCCATGTGCATCATGCTCAGTAAAAAAGCTAAAGGATGTAAGGGTCAGCTCTTTCTTCAATTTCCAGGGTGTGAGGAGGGCTCTGTCTGTTTGTCTGCCTTTGATCCTGATCCGTGTGTTCCTGAATATAGTTTTTGAGTTCAGCTCCTGTCTGTTGCTGAATCCAGTCTGGGACTTTCCCAGTGTCTGCTGGTGACATGATCATCATCCTGGGAGCTCAACACAAGTTGTATATGTCGTATGTAGTATATATTACACTATAGCTTTTTATATTATTATCTTTTCTATTTATTATTAATATTTCATTAGTTTATTTTCTATTCAACTCATAAGTTTCTTTCTCTCTCATCCCTCTGTCTCTGAAGGAAGAGGTTGGGGAGAGCATCTGTCATTTTTTTTGGTGGCCAGCCCAGCCCAAACTGACAGGCTCTTGCTTTAGAAGAAGGTTACAAGGTATAATGACAAGAAGACGCTAAATATCCAGTGTGTAAAACACCTAATCCAAGCAGAAGGGCAGGATTTAAGACACACCCAGTCCTCATTACTTTGGATTCCCCCACAAGGTTCTTGTTCAATTTCTGACCTTTTGGCAGGCTACCATTTCTTGTTCTTACCATGTTCTTGTGAGAAATCTGTTCCAGCAGTCAGGCAACTAACATTAGTGCCAGTTAGTAACATTGTGATGCTCAGTATTACACTATTTACATTGTTCTTGGGTTTGGACTCTGTCGTGGTTTAGGCCGAATAGGCCAGTGACTAGAGACAGATGTTCTCCCCCCAGCTCTTGCTCCAAGGAGAGGAGGAGGAGGAAGGATAAAAAGATTTATGAGTTTAGAATGAACTAAACTACTTTAAAGAAATTTTAATAATAAAATAAAAAGAAAATAATGAAATGGATAACAATATATACAAAACCGTATCAAGCTCCCAGGTTGATGCTACCAGCAGGCACTGGGGAAGTCCTAGACTGGACTCAGTGACAGATGGGAACTGAATTCTGGATCTGGAGTCAGGAACACATGGATAGGGATCAAAGGCAGATGAACAGACAGGGTTCTCCTCAGAAATCGGCCATTGAAGAAAGAGAGCTGCCTCTTTGATCCCTCAGCTTTTATACTGAGCATGAGGCAGATGGGATGGAATACCCCTGTTGGTCAGATTTGGTGCACCTGTCCTGTCTGCTCCTCCCTGCAGTTGGGACACCTCTATGCTTTTCTGTTTCTGACCCTGCAGCAGGGCAAATAACGAAGTTAGCTGACCTTAGTTGTTACAGTAATAAGTATAAGCAAGAGCCTCTGCATACCATTCTGTTTTACCGCAAACCAGTACAGATTCTTTTTTCACTTCCTGAAATCACCTAAAGCTTACAAACCCATTCAAGTTAAATGAAGTTTTAAATTAGATTTTTTAAAATAATTGTACGTGAGCTTTCAACTATACCAAAAATACTACATATTGAAGTTTTTCTGAAATTGGTAACAACTAGACACTTAAATATCCAAATCGGATAAGATGATCTTTATATTACTTAAGCAGAGGAAGTATCTAAACTACAAGGTTAATACTATAGTACCTAAATCATGTAAACAGATTTGAATATTCCATTTGGTATATATTGTTATATATTTTTTATTTAACAGTCCTCCATAAATATGGAACAATCATTGAAAAACATTGTTGCACAGATTGGTATGCTGTGTTAAATATAATTTCATTTTTTAATCAGTATCTCTTATCCAGCTTGGAAAAATCATAGAATCATAGAGTCGTCTAGGTTGGAAGGGACCTTAAAGATCATCTAGTCCAACCATCAACCTAACTCTGACAAAAAAATAAATAAGAAATAAGCAATAAAAAAATCACTAAACCATATTCCTGAGGACCATGTCAACCCGTCTTTTGAACACCTCCAGGGATGGTGCCTCAACCACTTCCCTGGGCAGCCCATTCCAATGCTGGATAACCCTTTCTGTGAAGAAATTTTTCCTAATATCCAATCTAAACCTCCCCTGGTGCAACTTGAGGCCATTTCCCCTTGTCCTATCTCCTGTGACTTGGGAGACGAGACCAACCCCCGCTTCTCTACACCCTCCCTTCAGGTAGTTATAGAGAGCGATAAGATCTCCCCCAGCCGCCTCTTCTCCAGACTGAACAACCCCAGCTTCCTCAGCCTCTCCTCATAAGACTTACTCTCCAGACCCCTCACCAGATTCATTGCCCTTCTCTGGACCTGCTCCAGCGCCTCAATGTCGTTTTTGTGTTAAGGGGCCCAAAACTGGACACAGTACTCGAGGTGGGGTCTCACCAGTGCCGAGTACAGGGAGATGATCACGTCTCGGGTCCTACTCACCACACTGGCTATGCAGGCCAAGATGCTGTTGGCCTTCTTGGCCACCTGGGCATACTGCTGGCTCATGTTCAGCTGACAGCTGATCAACACCCCCAGGTCCTTTTCTGCCAGGCAGCTCTCCAGCCATTCTTCCCCCAGCCTGTAGCATCGCATGGGGTTGTTGTGACCCAAGTGCAGGACCTGGCACTTGGCCTTATTGAAACTCATCCTGTTGGTCTCGGCCCATCGATCCAGCCTGTCCAGATCCCTCTGCAAAGCCTCTCTACCCTCCAGCAGGTCGACACTCCCACCCAGCTTGGTGTCGTCTGCGAACTTACTGAGGGTGCACTCGATCCCCTCGTCCAGATCATTGATAAAGATGTTAAAGAGAACTGGCCCCAGTACTGAGCCCTGTGGGACACCACTCGTGACTGGACGCCAACTGGATTTGACTCCATTCACCACCACTCTCTGGGCCCAGCCCTCCAGCCAGTTTTTAACCCAGTGGAGAGTATTCCCATCTAAGCCATGGGCAGCCAGTTTCTCCAGGAGGATACTGTGGGAGACTGTATCAAAGGCCTTGCTAAAGTCCAGGTAAACAACATCCACAGCCTCTCCTTCATCCAGCAAGCGGGTCACTTTGTCATAGAAGGAGATCAGGTTTGTCAAGCAGGACTCGCCCCTCATGAACCCGTGTTGGCTGGGCCTGATCACCTGGGTGTCCTTCATGCACTGCATAATGGCACTCAGGATGATCTGTTCCATCACCTTCCCAGGCACCGAGGTCAGACTGACAGGCCTGTAGTTCCCCGGATCATCCTTCCGACCCTTCTTGTGGATGGGCGTCACATTTGCCAGATGCCAGTCAGCTGGGACCTCCCCAGTTTGCCAGGACTGCTGGTAAATGATGGAGAGTGGCTTCACAAGCACTACACCAGCTCCCTCAGTACCCTCGGGTGAATCCCATCTGGACCCATAGACTTGTTTGTGTCTAGGTGCTGGAGCAGGTCCCTCACCACTTCCCTTTGCATTACAGGGGCTTCATTCTGCTCCCTGCCCTTATCTGCTGGCTCAGGGGTCTGGGTACTCAGGGGACACCCTTACTCCATAACTAAAGACTGAGGCAGAAAAGGCATTGAGCACCTCAGCCTGCTCCTTCCTCATCCTTTGTCACTACATTGCCTCCCATATCCAATAGTGGATGGAGGCTGTCCCAAGTCCTCCTCTTGCTACTAATATATTTATAGAATTTCTTGTTGTTGTTTTTAACATCCAAGGCCAGGTTCAGTTCAAGCTGGGCTTTGGCCTTTCTTATCTTTTCCCTACATAACTTTGCTACACCTTTATAATCTTCCTAACTGGCCTGCACTTTTTCCCAAAGGCCATAAACTCTCTCAGGAAAATACTTTGTGGCACCTCCAAGTTTCAGAGCCTAGACCCAAAAAAAATTTTGTTGATTGGTAATTTATTGTTATTAATCACTTTTTTCTTTCAGATATTCTAGCTACTTACTCAGAATGCACAAAAGATACGTAAGTGATCAAACATCACTCAAAATCTCGGTGGTGTCAAACCTGAGTTATTAGTTTGCAGACCATCTGTACATTAGAAATCATTTATCTGCCTTACACAGTGAATATTGAACAGTGGATTCAGAAAAAAAAAAAAGTAATTGCAAGAGGATTGTTCAGAAAATTGACTACGTTTGCTGTACATGTTAAAAAATGTTCAAAAAGCCTTTGTTATGATCTTTTTTATGGAATGGAAGAACAACTGAAAAATATTTTTGTTTCAGAGTTTTTATAATTTACTTTTTAATACTCCAAAATCACATTGAAGAGCATGTATGGTGTGAAAAATAAACATGGCTCCAGAATTCTTATCAGGTCCTCTGCTACACAAACAAATGCAATTTAATTACCTCATTTTGCAGTCTAAGATTTAAAGTTGGTGATAATAAATGTCAATATAAAAAGGACTTTCGATACTTAACAAACATGTAAGGTAATTAACTCTTAGTTGCAATCTTAAGAAACTGTTTCTCAAAATCTGTTACTAGCGATTAACAGCTGGTATATTAGCTAATGGTCAGAAACAGTTTCAAGGACAAAGATAATAATATAAAAAAGCAACTAAGTGATAAAGATGGATTTTTCAGAAGACTGCTGATATTGTGTTCTGTAAAACAAAAGCATTTTGCAACAAGCAATATTGCAATATATCTATGTAACATCATTAAAACAAATCTCAGTTACAAAAATATAAATAATTTTATTAAACTTAAGAAGGCGTCTTTATTCAAACATTACTACTAAATTTATTGCAGGACCTTGAACACTAGTTTCATTCCAACAAGAATATTCAGCCCTTTTACACACAAAAAGATTGTTTGCTTGAATAACAAATGGTAGTAGTATTAATACAGACATTCTCAAAAAGGTAAACTTACTACCAGTGTAGTCATTTCAGCAATAAAATCACAGCATGTTTTATTGAATGAAAAATGAAGTGAAATAAAACTTCTTATATTGAATTTGCAGTTTGTTGCTTCCTTGTGATTATAAGAAAAAGCATTTTATTTAAAATTATTATGCAGGAATGTATTTTCACATGAATGTATGTTCACACGAGAAGGAGGATAAGTGACAGTAAACTTTAATGCTGTTCTAAAATCTGTTTGGGATTTTGCTTTTTTTACTTTGACTTTTTTTTATTTAAGAACACCTGCAAACTGAGCTATTTAAAAAGTTCTAAATCTATGACACTGAAGCAATACAACATAGGTTTTTTGTTTACTTAAGAAAATATATGTTCATATGTGAAAAAAATCTTCAAGTAGCATTTCTCTTCATCTTCAAAAAAGGGACAAGGGAGAAGAATTTTGCAGATGCAAAAAGTGTAAGAAGTAATTTGAAACTAATCTTATTTTGCCAAAGTGAACATCTACCTTCTTCAGCCAGAATACCCCATTTTGTTTTGCACATTTTTTTCTACAAGGTTGAAACAAGTAGTCGGTGATTGCCAGAAACTTTATGTCACATTTATAATATGGTTGCATAATTTTGTTATCTCCAATAAACTTAACAGAGTTACTACAACCGAGGGATTGGCAATTTATTTTCATGAACATTTGGAACTTCCTGACAAAAATAAAAAGACAGCAAAATCTGCTACATTGTCCAGTAAACCACTTAAACTCTAGATTTTTTGGATCATACACCTGTGTAGCTTAAGTAAGAATCCCCAAATAGTTATTCATGTGAACATGAGGTTTGCATTATATAGCACCTTGTTTTATTTATTCATTGGAGGTCTAACTATGGAATGATGAAATGATGTTTAACTCCCAGCAAAACTCTAAGTGGTTTACGGCTATACTTCTTCACAACTTTTTTAAAAGGCACCATAATCATTAATAATATTTCTAATCAATAGTCTTAAACCAGGCTATAGAAAATTAAATTCTTAAATGCAAATAATGGGCAGAATGCTAAGTCAAAGACACCTTGAGACTATATTACCCAAGAATTCCTCAATGAAGCAAAGAATAGAAAAATTTCCATCCCTTAATTTTTATTTCCAAGACAATTTTCAAAACCAGTTTTACCTTTCTTATGGAGGATGTCCTGAAATAGAAGACAGATTCTCACTATGGGTTGTAGCATATTTTGCTGGTGTACATATACTGTTGTTTCCACCGTGTGCAAAAAAAACCCCACGAAAATATTGAGTTAGTGTGATACTAAGAGAAGATCTAAGCACGTTGTCTCACTTCAGATTGCACAATTGATTTCTTTCTAGGTCCTTTCTCTGTCTTACACCTAGACATAAGCAAATCACTAAGGAATGCTTTAAAAATAAAAAGCCAGATACATGGACTACTAGAAATAAATATACTACATAAGATGCTTAAAATTAAATCTGACAGGAATTAATTAAATATTGCACCATATTATTCATATCTGAACACATGTGAAAGTAGCAGAAACTGTGATAAAAGCTAGCACTGACTTTCCTATCTTTTCTATCTTTATTTCCTCACCTGTGTAATCAAAAATATATGACCTACACAGAACAAAAGAAATAATAAGTATATTTCTATATTGTATTTGGAACTTCCTTTGCATCTTGAAGAAGGAGTCCTGATAATGGTTACGGAGGCCGTCTGTCATTCTGGCGTAGAATATGTCCCGCTCGGAGAACAGAAAAATGTCACTAGGATAAATAGCGGAATAATCTAGTTTGCCACAACCTTGCAGAGAAGGTTCTCTTTTCCATTTCAGTCTTCCTCATTTTAACACAAGTTATCTACATGAGCATTCAAGTACACCCATTATTGCCATCTGAGGATGTTCATTTGTGCAGCCATACACAAAGTAATTTTTCTGTGTTACTTCAGTAAGTCATAACTTTTGCCCAACATCTTGGCAAAAATCTTTTTTTTTTCCCCAATCCTTTTATCAATGATTATGTGAAAAATTATTATGTAAGACTTGTTTAAAGTCTTTGCTTCAATTGTTAGTTGTGGTTAATAATTTGGAAAGGATTAAAAATGGAGAATTTGTTCCTCTGAAGATTTGGTCTAATTTCTTTCATCAGTTCATGTTCAAATATGAATTCATTGTTGCTTATTATATCAACATATTCAGGCATCCCAAAACCAAGTTCTTGTGAGCAGAGCTATATCAATATGGTTAAATATTCAATGTTCAAAAAGGTATATAAAATTCATCTTTGAAAAGATTTGCACCTTATGTCTTAAAAAAAAAAAATTAGGAATAATCAGTCAAAACATTTAAGAACATGTTTTCATAACTCCCATGTACATGAACTGAATTTCAAATTCTAAAAATTATGGGTGAGATTTGGTTCAAGATGAGACTCCTGCATTTAAGTGTGTTGGAGATTATATCAACATAAACTGGTTGCTGAAGCCTGAGGAACACTTTGGTTCACCAAGCTGACTAGACTAACATTCAATTCAGTTGCCTAAATGGGAATGTAAAGCAGTCTGAGAGAGAGGCATTCAGGTTCTGTGGGTCTCAAAGCTTAAACTGTCAGAGAAAAGGAAACTTTTTTTCTTCTCGAGCAGCAGCTGGAGTTCAGATGGGATATCTCATAACACCTAAAATGAGATTAGGCTATGTCTTCATTAACAATTAGTGTGAATCAATTAGAATGCATTTTTCGAGCAAAAAAGTTAGTGCTGAGGATCAGATGTCTTCATTATACACATTTCATGGGAAGATTTTTTTCTTTGTGTCTTTGTAGATTGGTCCGTACTTTAAGTAAGTGGGACATTTGAGAGTCTCACTTTAAATCCTGATCCTAACTAAAACTTTGGTATAGAAACACACTGTATATCTACATGTGTGCAACTGAATTAAGCCCAAGGTGTCTACTTTAAGATGAGATTAATCTGTCTAGAATCTACTGCCTGTGTTGAATTTGGGCTTGGTTCTGTTTTCTATAGTTGGGCTTATAAAGCTTCAAATAAACTTACAGCAGACCTTACAGATGCTCTTCAGCCTTTTGAAACAGCAGCTGGAGACCAAATGGAATAACCTAGTGCATATCAGTCATAGACACTTGTGTTTAAGTACCTAAAATGAGCCTTAGATCTTAACTAAGTAAAAACAAGATTTTACAGATGCAGTCTACATGTAGACATTCTATTTCAATTCCATTTCAATATCTAGCCTTGAACCAAATTTCATCATCTCTCTTTGCAGATGTTTAGATTTATCATTCTAGTAATCCTTTAAGGATCTTTTAACATCAAAATGCTGTGAAATCTCATGTCCCATTGGCACTAACATTTAATGCAAAATTATTTGTAATATCAAGACATATAACCTGCTTGTACATCTGTAGCTACATAACTTCTAAAAAACAGATAGAAATCTGAAAAAACCACACGTTGTAGATTTTATTCAAGATTCTGAAATAACACCACAAATTTTGCTCTTTTTTCTTCACATTATTATAATCTATCTTAACATCACAACATCATGTTGGATGAAGCTTTGAACAACATGATCCTGCTTTCCTGGGCATGGCTGAATAACTGCCTGACAATGGGAAGCAATGAATGAATTCCTTATTTTGCTTTGCTTGCACCCACTGTTTTTGCTTTACTTATTGAACTGTCCTTATCTCAACCCATGAGTTTTCTCAATTTTACCCTTCTGATTTTCATCCCCCATCCCACCATGGGGGAGTGAGCAAGCGACTGTGTGGAACTCAACTGCCTACTGGAGTTAAACCATGACATTCCCTCTTTTTGGTTCTTATGAGACCACACCTGGAGTGTTGTATTCAGTTTTGAGCTCCCAGAACAAAAGAGGCACAGATAAATCGAAGAAGATCCAGCTGAGGGCTACAAAGATGGCCCTTGGGCTGAGGCACAGGGCATTGGAGAAGAGTCTGAGGGGCTGGGTTTTAAATCCTGAAGATAAAAATGGGAACATTTACTGCTGTCTACAATTACATAAATGGAGTGATGGAGGAGATTGAGCTAGACATTTCTTAGACGTGCAAAGTGGTAGGGTAAAAGGCAACAGATGCAGGTTTTAACAAGGAAAATTCCAATTAGATAAAAGGAAAACCTTTTTCTCCATGAACAGTGTCAAATAGTGATACAGGTTACCCAGAGAGTCTTCAGAATCTGCATCACTGGAGATATTCAAAAGTCCCCTTAAGACTGTCTTGATAAACTTATATTTAAACTTCCTTTGGTGGGATACCACCAGCATTCCCATCCAACGTACATTATTATGCAAGAATTCTTCTTCTCTATGTTAAATTTCCTCAGGACATAGGTAGATGACCCAGATTTAACTGTGCTAAGAAAAGCCAAAGTTTCCTTTTCATTACTTTATTAGACCAAGCTGTACAGTGGAAGAATCACAAGAAAGTAAATTCAAACTATGTTTCTAGTATGTGGCATTATTAGCCATTTTGAGAGAATGAGGAGGCAGATAAACTTGTCATCATTCTTGTGGAAATTGTTATCATCATGTTTGTGGACAAGTGGTGTATTTAACATGTCATTGTTTATGAGAAGATTGAAAAAGTCAGAACTCAACATTTGTCAGAACCTGTTATGATGCTAAGCAGAAATCAGAGGAGATTTTTTTTTTTTTCTGGCAAAAACCTGATGGACATGTCTTCTTAAGAATGGTAGAGGCAGCAGAGGTACATTTTAAAACCATAATTTCTGGAGGCCACTGCAGCTATTCACGAAGTCTTGCTGATATGTATATGGGAGTGACTATTATCTGACAGTTTTGTCTATCCTGTGCTTGCAGAACTAAGCACCTGTATCTAGTTAGCTCATATTGGACATTGGCCCATTTTAGTCCCCCAAACTATGGTGCACAACTTTTTGAATACTTTCAAAAACTGATTTCCTTCTGTTAAATTTGCATTTTGCCCTGATTGTATTTTTTCATAATTACATACATGCACATACTCACATCAATCTCATCTGGGGCTAGAAACACAAGCAAAATTGAAAATGAAAGTAAATATACTAGCCAAAAGGGGAATTGAAACTTCTGAATGTTAGAGTATCTGTGGTAAGAGCAACAATACAGGTAGGACAAGAGTCAGTTCAAATTATTTATTTATTTATTTATTTAATATGGCATGCTAACATCCCCTATGTCTGGAAGTGGACTATACATTTAAATTTTCAATATCATCTAAATGAGGGGTTCATTTATTAATACAGCTGAAATCAAGATCCCACTATTTTACTTCAGTAAATCCTTAATTTATATCCTTCAGTATATCCTCAGCTCATAATATCTCTGAGCATTAAAAAAAATCCCTGAAGATATGTGTGAATATGAAAAATGTTCAGAAAATTCTGAGGCAAATAGTACAATGTGTATTTCTTACATTGTCCAATAGTCCTTTAACCTTTCTTACTTTGTTTAACAGTATTAACACTTCAACCAGAAACTTCCCAAAAATCAAGTTACTCAACACATATGAATATGAGGAAAGGTCTATTTTTGCATAATGCACTTTGTTGATGTAAGTCTAAGGTTTTTCATTATTTGGAATTTGATGTGCTATTTTATGCTAAATATACAAAACCAGGAGAAATTCTCAGCATCTTTGGGACAGTGAAGGATGTGAGGTACTTGTGGGGATTATTTTCTTCAGAATCCATTTAGACAAAACAGCCAAAGGATAAATGCAATATTAATAGATATGCATGATACAAATGCAAATTATTTTTAGGAAGAAAGGATGTTTTACTCTAGAAAGCATACCAAGTTACCAATTGCTCTACTTGTCATTGATGAAAAATTTGGAGAAGCAATCCAAGGTTAGTATCCCATAAACAATATCAGTGACAATTTAACAGAGTGCTGTGGCTCCTCCTAGCTCTATTGACTTTTAGAACAAATTTCTAATTTCCCTTTATAGATATTTGAGAAGATACATAGATTCCATTGAAATTAAATTGGAGTCCATATGAAAAGGCCTGAGAGTAAATAAGTTTAGTTTATTGTTTTTATCTTTAAAATGGAATTTTAAAATGCTCTCACGCAATAGTAAAATAATGAACTTGCATGAATTGTTACCATCTTGGAATCTTGTACTGTAGAAATAAAAAAAAGGATCTGTGTATATAAGTTCATCTGTTTGTGCGGAAAAAAAATAAAAGAAAAAGATAAATGTTATTTTTCTAAGAATGGTAATTTAGAAGTTTGAACTCCAGATGGTAATCTTCACTGGGCTAGATGTTAATTTCTCTACAAAATGGGCTTACGGGCAATAATAATACAATGTAATCCTATTTTCTGTGAATTTTCTTATTTTCTTTTAGGATATCCTCACCAGTGTTGACAACAAAAATTATAGTGATTAGTTGGGACCAAATAAATATCTTTTGCACAGATGAAATCAGATTTTTTTTAATTTGTATTCAAATTACTGGAGGTGCGGAGCTTCACCCAAGGAATATTTTGAGTATATAGTTTGAATTTTGTATTTTGAACAGATAATTTCAGGGATAGAGCTGAACCACTTAATATAAATTAATGGCCTTTGCAACGTTTGCTTTTCTTTAGCTAGAATACTCCACTCCAGCATAGAATAAAATGCCCAGTTTTATTTGTGGGTTTTGGGGTTTTTTAACTTCTACACTTCCCTTCTCCATCTTTCCTGTTTTCCCTCAATAAATGCAATATATCTCCACGTTAAATTTTTGGCCTTTCAAGCATTCCAGTGAGCAAAGCATACTTCTACCTCAACTTAGATTAAAATTCTATCAATCTCATCCTTCACTCTTATTCTGGTTTCTCTTTATATTTAAATCTCTCATCCTACTTTCCATAGATCTGTCCATGATAGGAGTAACACCTAGCTGGGCAGAAGACATGACTTTTCCTTGTGCTGGCACAAGTTCATAGGGCCAGCTCCATCAGGAACCAAGGACTGTCTCAAGCCCCACCATTTTTTTATTCCATGTTGGGCATATGTTTTCAATCTTGTTTATGTAACAAAAAAACATTGAGGAGAAAAGACACCAAGAAGATCACATCTGACAAACATAAATCACAACATGAAGAAGTCTTTCTGGGGGGGAGTTGTGATAACTACATGGATATAGTAGGATTGTCTTTTAGTTTTCAGAAGTTTTACAAAAGTAGTGGAGTCTGTGCAGCTGGTATCTGCCTGCCATAGCAATGCTAATTTTTTCTAACAATCATAGAATCATTTAGGGTGGAAAAGACTTTTAAGATCTTTGAGTCCTGCCATTAACCTAATACTGCCAAGTCCCCCACTAAACCACATCCCTAAGTGCCATATATTTTTAAATACCTCCTGGGGTGGTGACTCAGCCACTTCCCGGTGCAGCCTATTCAAATGCTTCCCATGCGGTGAAGAAATATTTCCTAATATCAAATCTAAATTTCCCCTGGATCAACTTGAAGCCATTTCCTCTTGCGCTGTCACTTGCTACTTGGTAAAAAAGACTGATACTCACCTTGCTACAGCCTGCTTTCAGGTAGTTGTAGAGAGCAACAAGATCTCTCTTGAACCTCCTTTTCTCGGGACTAAACAACCCCAGTTCCCTCAGCCGCTCCTCGTAAGACTTTTTCTCAAGACCCTTCACTAGCTTTGTTGACCTTCTCTGAACACACTCCAGCACCTCAATGTCTTTCTTATAATGAGGGGCCCAAAACTGAACACAGTATTCAATTGCCTCTCTTTTAATGTGAACTACTACCACACTATTCATCTATGTGCAGCTTTAATCTTGACTTTACTCTTGACTTTAGTAGAAGCGTGAAAGAGATCCTGATCACCACTTCTCATTAAAGACCTCAATTTTTGCATTTTGAAGCAGAAAGAAAATTAATTTTCCTGTGTGACCATAAATTAATTCTATTTACAATCCATTCTCAACCTTCAGTTATTACATCTACAATATGTAACACCAACATTATCCTTCAATGAGTGATATTCATTTTAACTTATGTCAATGCACATCATGACACAGCTGCTTAGTTCTACACCATGATGAGTAAAATGACTGCACTGTAGTATCTCATAGGATAATTAATTTATATCTGGAAAGGATTTAGTTATTTTCCAAAAAATTACAAATTTTTAAGTACTGTTTTATCAATAGTCAAAATTCTTGAAATGTAATAAAGGAGATCAATTCACAAGGCTGAAAATTATATAATTTGAGAAGAGAAAAAATTGTTTGCACGATGACATGAATAAATTGTAGGATTGACCGGGGAAAAGGAAAAGATTAGTAAAGTTCTACAAATTTAATTTTCAGTTTGCTCATATTTGATATTGATGAATTAATTATCTGGGATGTAGAAATTCCAGATTAATTTTTAACCAGGCATTTAGGTACCAGTAAATACAACGTTTCTTCTGTATATTCATATTTGTTTTCCTTTTTTTTTCAAATTAAAATGACATTAGAGATATCATAAACATACACGATATTAGAGAAAGTATATTTATTATAAAGATTGTAAAAATTTTGTCTGAAGTGATTTGTCATATTAGGCAGCTATTTAAAAAATCTACTGTGTAAATAAGTATATTTGCAATTTAGTTCAGATATGTTTTCAGCTATGTAAACAAATATGTTTATGTATGTCTTATCTGAGAAATTCTGTAATTTTCCTCTTGAAACACTTTAGTCATTATTGATATAAGAAAAAAAAAAAAGGTGTTTTTAGTCTTGTCTTCTCACTAACAAAAATAAAAACCATGGAATTAATGTGAGCAAATTCCTGGAGTTGGTGAGGAACATAGCGGCAGACATGGTATGTTCAGCATCACAGTAAATTCAACACTTTCCATACGAAATGCAGATTTATAGAATAATTTGGATTGGAAGGGACCTGTAAAGATCTTCTAGTCAAACCCCCCTGCAATGATCAGGGACATCTTCATCTAAATCAGGTTGCTCAGAGCCTGGCCAATCTGACCTTGAATGTTTCCAGGGATGGGACACCCACCACCACTCTGGGCAACGTGTTCCAGTGTTTCACTATCCTCATGAAAAAAAATTTCTTTCTTATGTCTAGACTAAATCTTCCCTCTTTTAGTTTAAAATGATTACTTCTTGTCCCATGAAAATAGGCCCTGGTAAAAAGTTTGGCCCCTCCTTTCTGATAATCCCCCTTTAAGTACTGAAAGGTCACCATAAGGTCTCCCCACAGCCTTCCCTTGTCCAGGATGAATAATCCCAACTCTCTCAGCTTGTCCTCAAAGTAGGGGTGTTCCCTTCCTGTGATCACTTTTTTGGCCTTCTTCTGGACCCACTCCAGCAGCTCCATGTCCTTCCTCTGCTGAGGTCTGCAGAGCTGAACGCAGTACTCCAGGTGGGGTCTCAAGAGAGCAGAGCAGAGAGGCAGAATCACCTCCATCGACCTGATGACCACACTTCTTTTGATGCAGCCCAGGACACAATTTGCCTTCTGGGCTTCAAGTGCACAATGTGGACTCATGTCCAAGTTTTCATCCAGCAGTACCCTGAAGTCCTTCTTGGCAGGGCTACTCGCAATTCCTTTATACCCAAGCCTCTATTGATACTGGGGGTTGCCCGGACTCAGGTGCAGGACTTTGCACTTGGCTTTGTTGAACCTCATGAGAGAAGGATATTGCGGAGGATTATGCCAAAGGCCTTAGGGAAGTTAGACAACATCCAACTTCCCTTGTCTGCTGATGCAGTCACTCCATCATAGAGGGCCACTAGGTTGGTCAGGCAGGACTTGCCCTTGGTGAAGCCATGCTGACTGTCTCGCATCACTCCCCCCACGCCATACTACTACCACACTATTCATCTATGTGCAGCTTTAATCTTGACTTTACTCTTGACTTTAGTAGAAGCGTGAAAGAGATCCTGATCACCACTTCTCATTAAAGACCTCAATTTTTGCATTTTGAAGCAGAAAGAAAATTAATTTTCCTGTGTGACCATAAATTAATTCTATTTACAATCCATTCTCAACCTTCAGTTATTACATCTACAATATGTAACACCAACATTATCCTTCAATGAGTGATATTCATTTTAACTTATGTCAATGCACATCATGACACAGCTGCTTAGTTCTACACCATGATGAGTAAAATGACTGCACTGTAGTATCTCATAGGATAATTAATTTATATCTGGAAAGGATTTAGTTATTTTCCAAAAAATTACAAATTTTTAAGTACTGTTTTATCAATAGTCAAAATTCTTGAAATGTAATAAAGGAGATCAATTCACAAGGCTGAAAATTATATAATTTGAGAAGAGAAAAAATTGTTTGCACGATGACATGAATAAATTGTAGGATTGACCGGGGAAAAGGAAAAGATTAGTAAAGTTCTACAAATTTAATTTTCAGTTTGCTCATATTTGATATTGATGAATTAATTATCTGGGATGTAGAAATTCCAGATTAATTTTTAACCAGGCATTTAGGTACCAGTAAATACAACGTTTCTTCTGTATATTCATATTTGTTTTCCTTTTTTTTTCAAATTAAAATGACATTAGAGATATCATAAACATACACGATATTAGAGAAAGTATATTTATTATAAAGATTGTAAAAATTTTGTCTGAAGTGATTTGTCATATTAGGCAGCTATTTAAAAAATCTACTGTGTAAATAAGTATATTTGCAATTTAGTTCAGATATGTTTTCAGCTATGTAAACAAATATGTTTATGTATGTCTTATCTGAGAAATTCTGTAATTTTCCTCTTGAAACACTTTAGTCATTATTGATATAAGAAAAAAAAAAAAGGTGTTTTTAGTCTTGTCTTCTCACTAACAAAAATAAAAACCATGGAATTAATGTGAGCAAATTCCTGGAGTTGGTGAGGAACATAGCGGCAGACATGGTATGTTCAGCATCACAGTAAATTCAACACTTTCCATACGAAATGCAGATTTATAGAATAATTTGGATTGGAAGGGACCTGTAAAGATCTTCTAGTCAAACCCCCCTGCAATGATCAGGGACATCTTCATCTAAATCAGGTTGCTCAGAGCCTGGCCAATCTGACCTTGAATGTTTCCAGGGATGGGACACCCACCACCACTCTGGGCAACGTGTTCCAGTGTTTCACTATCCTCATGAAAAAAAATTTCTTTCTTATGTCTAGACTAAATCTTCCCTCTTTTAGTTTAAAATGATTACTTCTTGTCCCATGAAAATAGGCCCTGGTAAAAAGTTTGGCCCCTCCTTTCTGATAATCCCCCTTTAAGTACTGAAAGGTCACCATAAGGTCTCCCCACAGCCTTCCCTTGTCCAGGATGAATAATCCCAACTCTCTCAGCTTGTCCTCAAAGTAGGGGTGTTCCCTTCCTGTGATCACTTTTTTGGCCTTCTTCTGGACCCACTCCAGCAGCTCCATGTCCTTCCTCTGCTGAGGTCTGCAGAGCTGAACGCAGTACTCCAGGTGGGGTCTCAAGAGAGCAGAGCAGAGAGGCAGAATCACCTCCATCGACCTGATGACCACACTTCTTTTGATGCAGCCCAGGACACAATTTGCCTTCTGGGCTTCAAGTGCACAATGTGGACTCATGTCCAAGTTTTCATCCAGCAGTACCCTGAAGTCCTTCTTGGCAGGGCTACTCGCAATTCCTTTATACCCAAGCCTCTATTGATACTGGGGGTTGCCCGGACTCAGGTGCAGGACTTTGCACTTGGCTTTGTTGAACCTCATGAGAGAAGGATATTGCGGAGGATTATGCCAAAGGCCTTAGGGAAGTTAGACAACATCCAACTTCCCTTGTCTGCTGATGCAGTCACTCCATCATAGAGGGCCACTAGGTTGGTCAGGCAGGACTTGCCCTTGGTGAAGCCATGCTGACTGTCTCGCATCACTCCCCCCACGCCATTTCTCCATGTGCCTTAGCATAGCTTCTAGGATTTGTTCCATGACCTTCTCTTTTGGACACAGAGGTGAGGCTGACAGTTCGGTAGTTCTCAGGGTCCTCCTTTCTACCCTTTTTAAAAATGAGTGCAAGGTTTCCTCTTTTCCCATCACTGGGGACTTCACTTGACAGCCATAATGTTTCAAATATGATGGAGAGCAACTTCAATTCCCCCAGGACTCTGGGATGCACCACATCAGGTCCCATAGAATGACTTATGTTCAGGTTCCTCAGATGGTCACAAACCTGGTCTTCTACAGTGGGAGGGACATAGCTCCCCCAGTCCCTGCCTTGCGGTCCATACACTCTAGAGGTGTGGGGAGAGATGTTGCCAGTGAAGACTGGGGAGAAAATGTTGTTGAGTACCTCAGCCTTCTCCTCATCCTTTTTTACCAGTTTGCCAGTCTTGCTTATCAGTAGGAGTATGCTTTCTTTGACCTTCCTTTTCTGGTTAACATACCTGTAGGAGTCCTTTTTATTACTCTTTGAGTCCCTTGCCAAGTTCAGCTCCAGCTGTGCCTTGGTCTTCCTGACCCAATTCCTACACAACCAGGCAGCATACCTATATGCTTCCCAGGATACTGTCTGCTTCCACTTCCTGTGCTTTCCTTTCTTGCCCTTTAGTTTGACCAGCAGGTCCTGACTCAGCCATGCCAGTCTCTTGTCCTCCTTTCCTGATTTCTTACACCTGGGGATCAAGAGCTCTTGCACTCTATGGAAAGCATCCTTAAAGATCTGCCAGCTCTGTTCTGCTCCCTTGTCCCTGAGAACAGTTTCCTGAGGGGTCCTATTGACTAACTTCTTGAAGGTCTGTAATTTTGCTTTCCTAAAATTCAGGGTTCTGACTTTACTTTTCACCTGACCCATATCCCTCAGGACTGTGAATTCCATCAGTGCATGATCACTGTAGTCCAGGCTACCTCCAATCTTGATGTCTCTGATTAGCTCACTTGTGTTGGTGACCAACAGGGGCAGTATCACATCCCTTCTGATAAGGCTATCCATTACCTGGCTTAAGAATTTTTCCTCGGTGTAAATGTTGGCATGTATACCTGCTTTCTAAACACCAGGATGCAATCACATTTCATATCTTCCCAGGAGGAGCAGCTGGCCCATGAGGCACTCTCACAGTCAGATACAACCGCTGTGACTCTCTCTCTCACAACTGGTGTGTATTAGAGGATTTGTTTTCATTCAATTAATAAGGACTTGGGTGGTTGTTTCATTTTCTTCTGCTAAAAATCTATGATGTAACTAAAAATATTTCCAAATTCAGAGTTTTGCCTTGACTTTGAATTTCTGTTAGTTTTCCCTTTGACAATTAAAAACTCAGATTTGGCTATTTCTTGCCTTGTATTCTTTAACTTCTAAAACTGGGTGGGGCAGGCCAATCCTTCTCATCGTGTAAGCCAAAACCCAAAACATACATAAGACTGACAAGTGCAAGACCTGTATTTTGGCTCTCAGTTAGCTGAAAATTACAGAGAGTGAGAGAGTTTGGACTATACGTCCTGTTTGATCTCATGATAACTCCTTCAGTTAGGTTTTTGGTTATACCACAAAAATTTGGAAAAAGTCTCATTCTTTTAGTGAAAAACTTACATTTTCATTTTTATATATTCCCTTCGGATATCTTCTTTTGTTATTATAATTCTAAAAATGAAAACATTATGGTGTGACCTGTTTCTCTTAATCTTCCAACACAATGCAAAATATGGTCCTTACATCAGTGAACAACTTGAAGTGTTACTACATGTCTTTGTTATTGTTTCTTTTAGCACATACAAATGAAATCTATTAGTCGAGGGTAAAAGTCCAATGTTGGAGGATAAAAGGTGTTGCAGGTGTGCATTTTACATTTGTGTTAACTGAGAACCAAGTGAAGAAAAACACGTCACAAATAGCATACAAAAGGCTGTTATGGATAAAAGAGCAGGGTAAATGTGGTGTTTGGGCCCATCTAAAATTAAGATAAGTTCAATCGTTCTTCTGTGTTCTAAAAAATTTATATCCAAGAAGGCAGCTGCTATTCTTGAAGTCATTTAGGTTGGTTTTCTTTTGTGCTGGTGTATATCTATAACTTTTACATTTTTGCTTAATTTGACACAAAGTAATTTAGGGAGGGAGCTCTTTTTTTCCCCTCTTTTTGAATTGTAAATTAGTACTTATTGACAAATGGTGCAAAAACCTCACTTCATATATTTTATTAATACAAACATGCTGTTTCTAAGAGGTATTTAATAATTGATGATCTACAAGTCACAAGAAACAATTCCTTTGATGATAGAAAAGTAACAGAAAAAGAATTAATGCGAACCAAAAGATATCTATGAGTGTAAATTTAGTGCTTAAAAGCAGTGGAAGCTCTCTTTCAGCATCTTCTGATGTTATATGCAACATGATGAGGTCAAAGTGTCTGTTCCCTTGATTTCCCAATCAAGGTGAGGCTCTGCAAATTCCTGTTCTAGGCAATACTTTTTCCACCATCCTGAGCTGTGATCTCTTCTAGCTTGCTATATTTCTGATTTCCTTATTATTTTTTGAGCATTTTATTTTTAAAAAATGAATTTATAGTCTTCAAGGAAAATAATTGTCTCATGTCTTTCCATAGCTCTTGGCACTAATGCAGTTGTGGCATAATATTAAGTAAAATGAAGGGGGGGCTCAGACAAGAAGAATTAAGATTTCAGGTGTCTATCTAACAGTTCAGGGATATAAGTCTCAGTTCCCTAGATTAGTTTGATCCAGTATCATTTATGTCTTCTTTCTCTGTGTGGAGAAGAGAAGCATCCTGTGAAACCTTCTAGCGGCCTTCCAGTACTAAAAGGTGCTTACAAGAAAGCTGGAGAGGGACTTTTTACAAGGGTATGTAGTGATAGAATGAGGGGTAATAGCTTCAAACTGGAAAAGGGTGTATTTGGATTAGATATCAGGAAGAAATTTTTCACTATGAAAGTGGTAAAGCACTGGAACAGGTTACTCACAGAAGTTGTGGATGCCCCAACCCTGGAAGTGTTCAAGGCCAGGCTGGATGGGGCTTTGAGCAGCCTGGTCTACTGGGAGGTGTCCCTGCCCATGGCAGAAGGTTTGGAACTAGATGGTCTTTAAGGTCCAGGCCAACCCAAACCACTCTATGATTTTATGATTTTATGATTCTTTCTCCCTAAACTGCTTTTTGGCTCCGCAAGCTTCAACAGGAACAATGGATAAAGTTCCCCTGGAAATAATGTAAAGCCTAGTCATTACAGCACTTAAGTGGGTAAAGATTTCCCTTCTCCTTTCTGAGTTATGTAACAGCTAGCCAATTTATACCTCTACTTTTTTATGTTTTCAGTGGAACTTAGCTGACCTTTAGGTCTACTTAAATTTGCTTCATGACAGAGCTAGAGGCAGGAAGATAAAAGCACCTATCCATCTATCACC
Source organism: Calidris pugnax (assembly GCF_001431845.1). Taxonomy (NCBI): domain Eukaryota; kingdom Metazoa; phylum Chordata; class Aves; order Charadriiformes; family Scolopacidae; genus Calidris; species Calidris pugnax. The sequence goes on along the minus strand of NW_015090999.1, from coordinate 2,037,279 downwards.
TCAGAATAAATACTTCCAAATACATCTGGAAGACAACAGTAGATCATGTAGTCAAGAGCCAAAAGAAATATTTATAAAATTTTTGTATTGCACTCAGTAACAACATCACTTGGGCTAAAAAAAAAGCTACCCAAACTTGTAATCCTCATAGTTATTTTTATTGTTATGATTTGGTCACAAATCTGAGTTGGTAAAGTTGGCAAGAATCCAGTTGATAAGAAAAGGAAGAAATTAGTTATGCAAAACACAGCAGTTAAGCTCTGTAAAGACTATGAAACTCAGACATCCTCTAGTGTAGAGATTCATACAAGTAGCCTAATTGTTGCATCATAAACTTGCATATGTTGAAATGTTAAACACAGTCTAGTCTGAGAAGTCCTAGTTTTATAGAACCAGGAAGCACATGGAAAAGGCAGTGGAAGAGCTTAGAATAACTGTACAAGTATTATTTTGTAGTTAATTTGTTTTATTTTTTTGTTTGTTTGTTTTGTAACAGAAGGCACATGTAAACCACGGTTTTTTGGTCGTTACCATTTTATTGCCTTTCTGTATCTTGCAAGCCTTCTCTCAAACTTCATTCTTGACACTAAGGAGACCTCTGAAACCTAGATGCATATTAACTTTGGGAACCAACTGATAAGAGATAATAGTTTTAAAATGAGGTCCTTAGTGTCTGCCAAATTATGTTATTCTAGAAATAACATGCAAGGTAAAAGCACTTGACATACATACTTAATCAAGTATTAGAGCCTTGACAAAGTTTTACTCTGTTCCTATAAAATTATTCTAGTTCACAATGTAGAAGGATCATCCTATAGCGGCTTAAAACATTTGTATTCAGTTAAGAGTGACTTCCAGCAATTCCCTTGTTTTTGCTCCCTCCATCCTTTAGCAGAAACTATTCACTTTACATAGTGCATATTACAAAATATTTCATAAGATACATGTCAGAAGACTTTTAAATGCTCTAAGTGTTAGATTCTAGCCTTCTCCTTGCATATTTTATAGGTTTCCCAAAAGGTCAGCTAACTCCACTGTGCTTCAAGTCTAGCCTGTTCTTCACAGTGACCTGGCTGGCCACATAGCACTCAGGCTTTCCTGTACGTATTTCCTAATATACTTTTTATATTTTTATATATAAAAAAACATTTAATTTCACTCTTTAATTTTAACTACATCTTAACTATGTACCTATTTTTCTAATATAGTTTTCCATGTATCAGATATACCACCGTTGCAACGGAAGTTTCATATAAATGCAAATAAAGGTCCCCAAATCAATATTTTTAACAAAATAGAGTTCATGTTACAAAAAAAAAAAAGCACTGTAATTGGAGGTATTGCCTAAAAATATGTTCCTTAGAACAACACTAAAAAGAGTCCACAGCTATGATTTCAATATATTTTAATACCTATACTTGATCTTCTCTCTGTTTTTCTGTTAAGCCTTAAAAAGAATTTAAGTTTCTTGTGCAGCCCTGTTTGGCTAATGAACTATAAATCAGAGACTGTGGATTCAAATCTGCTTTGGAATATAAAGTTCCTAGGGTGTTTTTTTAAGAATATGCAGTATTTTCCTTGTTCACTCATGCAAGAGGCAGCATGCTTAAGTGAGCAAATCTAGTGTTTGCTTTCATCCCAGTGATGGCTCTCCTGATAAACCGATGTCTAAATCAAACTTGGTATCTGCATCTCTGTCTTTGGGCAAGTGTTCAGACACCCTACAGGTTTCTAAAATGGGACTGGCTGTTATTTTCACTGAGATTTTCACTGGTAGTACAAGTTGGGTAGAAGATTGTCTCAGGTACTCTTCAAATTTTGACAGACTGCTAGTTACAATGCTGAGGTTAGGAACTTCCATATTAATTATCAAGACTGGCTGAATCCAGAACATATATACTTTGGCATTTCTCTTTCTGCTTATACTTTCAATTGTTTTATTTTGGGGAAAGGATTGTCTTTCATTATGTGTGTATAATATTCAGGCATAGTGGGAAACCAAATCTCAATATAAATATTTTTAATTATAGCAAGAAGATTTCAAATTAACTGACATTAGGGATCACTTCAGATGAATAATTGTTGGTTTCTACTGCCATTGAAGAGCTCTAAGATACACAGTTTGGCATCTAGGAATCTGTTTGGAAAGACACATGGTTCCCCTGGGTCCTTTGTTACAACTGTGCAGACGCTATCACAGTTGCAGAACTGGAAAACACAACACAAGAATAACTATCTATAGTACTAGACATCTATTCTTAAACAACAGAATAAAGGCCCTTAGGTTGTCCCCTAAGTCAGATAGACATAGGCACCTCCAATTCCAAGATAGTTGTCTCTATAGATCAAGTATTGACCTATTAAAAATGGTAGTCTTTTTCTACATATTATTTATAGAAGACTAAATAATTCCTTTATTTTACTTATGTTGTTGTTTGTTGGTTTTTTTTTCTGAACAGCTAAAGAAAGTGAGATGAACTAACCATAACAGATTTTCTACTAACAAAAATTAAAAATCAAACCTAGGAGAAAGTTTAGGAAAATTAACGTAGAACCAATAAGCCTACCCCACAGTTCCCAAACTAAATGTGAAAACTAAAGAAATGTGTGACTAAGATGTCACTTTTCATTAAAATTCTCTCTAGCAGTGACATTTTCTGCCAATCAACACAAATATTCAGATTTCACTTCTCAATGCATGCTGGCATGTAAGGCCTATTTGGTCACTGAACTACTAAAGCACTTAAAGGTTTCCAGAGAGGTGAAAATCACAACAGTCACTCACTTTGACAATAAACACTTGACTAACATGCTGAATTTGATCTGTTTCGAGGCTGAAGGCAATGCTAAGAAGGAAAGCCTGTACTATAGCAACAGCCACATGAATTCTGACAAGTACATCCAGGCCTTCTAAAAATCATATACCGTGTAAATTCTAGTATATAAACTCTAGTATATAAGAAGAGCTATTAGGTGGTCTTTCAATGCCGGAATCTTCCTTTCTCATCTCTTAGTGCATTATTTCCCAGGGAAATTATTACATAGAAGATATACTTTTATAAGGTTCTAAATTAATTTATCAAAATTTTAATGTGAGCAAAATGTAGTAAATTTCACATAATGCCAAATTACTTTTTAAAACAAACTTTATGTGGCTGCTTTATAAAAATGTATAACTTTTATTGCTAATAAGAGTATCTTAAGGAGTTATAAAACACATGGATGTAAATCGGTTGATTCAATAAAATCAGCTGCAGACATTTATCTACATTTTCTCATTAACAAATCAGGAAATATATTTATATCAAGGTTCCAATAAAACTACAAATTCTTTTCTCAGTTCAGGAAACTTATTATTGTCAGCAGAGAAACCGATAATCCAATTTGATATTGTTTTAGAGAGCATGTCTTACTGATACTGTTTATTGATATATGTAGAAAACCAACAGACACCAGATTATGTCCTCATAGTAATACACCTATGTCACGCTTTGCAAATGACAAAGACTGACTAAAGAAAAAGGCGCTCAGTAATCCAGGCACAAAACCCAATACCAAGCAGTAACTGAAAATGATGTATTTGCTTGGAAACTGTTGAGAAAATTGCTTTGTTTCAGCTGAGAAAAATAAAGTAAACATTAAACTAGTAAAACCTTTTATTTCCTAGGTACAATTGCTCTTAGTTTCAAGAAACAGCAGCATTTAAGACTGAGTATAGTTCTTCAGCCTCAAAAATCTCTCAAAACAAGCCAGATGTGTTAGAAGACTTATCCTAAGATTAACTAGATAATATTAGACAATTCAGATGGAGTTATTAGGTCATGGATGCATAGACTTAGACTCAGATTAACAGTAATGAAATATGCCTACTAAGAATAATGGTCCTTTCAGAAAAGAGTACATCTCATCAAGCATGTTCTGCACCATTGAGTTTTTGTTCAAGGGGCTTGCTGTTTAATAGCTGTTTGGTGGCATTTGGAACTGGATGCAGTTATTAAACAATGTAAAAAGCTAATTTGTTTCTTGGCAGGAGGAGTTAGCCCTTTTACTCTCACTCAGATTCAAATAAAATGACCCTCAAGTTAAATAACTACAAAGAAGGTAAAGCATACTTATGTGATAATGAAAAAACTGACAGCCTATTATTTGCAGTCTTGCAATCTCCTGTTAGAAGATTTCATTCAAAAAAACCATAGATATATTTCAAAGTACTCTGAATCTGATAGTGTTGTGAATAAAATAAGGAGAATCGGGACAGAAACAAGAATATCGTCCACAAAGTAAGTTTGGGTTTGGTTATTTTTTTCTTTTTCTAATGAGAATATACTACAGCATAGCTCATAATAGTACATCATAAGATACTACAACAGAATAAAAACTATAGGGTGGCAAGATGTCCCTTGACTGACACCTTTCTTCACGCAAAATCTCTCTGAAATCAATTTACTGTGATATAGGAATAGTATTCGTTAGAAGTATACAACTTTTTCATTAACGAACCCTTTCAGCAATTGTAACTTTTAATGTGATCTTTACTTAGCTTCACAATACCACCCTATAGTCCAAAATCTAGATGCAATGAAGTCACTAAAACAATTAACTTTTCCCAGAGATTCAGAAATAATGAAATAGTTCCCAGTAGATGCTTTGTAAAAAATAGCAAAAAAAAATTACTGTAGTTCTCTATGAAAATCTTATTACTTGTACTCAAAGATAGTGTAAGAGACAATTTAGAAAGTTAAGGTGGGGATCCCCTAACTGCCATATAATAGTCATTTATTGTATCCATTTCTATGAACCATTTACAACTAAACAAGCCATTACAAACACATATAATTTTAATGTGGATTTGAATTGAATGGCTAATTTAACATTCTAATCTAAATAGATCAGATTAATTTTGTGCAGGAATGTCACATTCAGTTGTCTAATCTTAGTTATCTAATGCCACTTGAGATATGCTAAGATGTTCCATCACATCACCATCTACTTATTCTAAAGGTTGCAGCTTGTAAAGGACTGCTTCTGATACATGCCAGCCCTACGCAAATAGACATACTAAAGCTCTAAAATGGCCCAAGATGTCTATGTTTAGACAGTTGAAGTGAGCCCACAGTGCCTGTTCAACTCTACTGTTTATAAAAAGTTTCAAATGCCTAGCTCAGATTTTGCATTCCACATTTGGTTAGACTTCCAGCCTCAGTGACTGAGTACATCTGAACCTGCTGAGGGGCCAGGTCAAACATGGACAGTTTAAATTTTGGACAGCATATTTGGTGATGGACAGCAAGTCTGCTGATGATACCAAACTGGGAGGGGTGGCTGACACCCCAGATGGCTGTGCTGCCATCCAGTGAGACTTGGACAGGCTGGAGGGCTGGGCAAGGAAGAACCTCATGAGGTACTACAGGGAAAAGTGTAGGGTCCTGCCCCTGGGGAAGGAAAATGTCGGGCCCCAGTACAGGTTAGGGGTGGACCTGCTGGAGACAACTTCTGAAGAGAAAGATCTAGGGGTCCTGGTGGACAGTAAAATGACAATGAGTAAACAGTGTGCTCTTGCGGCCAGGAAGGCCTGGGCTGCATAGGGAAGAGTGTGGCCAGCAGGTCAAGGGAAGTCATTCTCCCCCTCTACTCTGCACTGGTGAGGCCACAACTGCGATACTGTGTCCAGTTCTGGGCTCCCCAGTTCAAGAGGGACAGGGAACTACTGGAAAGAGTCCAGCGAAGGGCAACAAAGATGATTCAAGGATTGGCCCATCTCCTTATGAAGAAAGACTGAGAGAGCTGGGACTCTTTAGTCTGGAGAAGAGGAGGCTGAGGGGAGACCTTATTAATGCTGACAAGTATCTCAAGGGAGGGTTGAAGGAGGAGGGAGCCAGACTCTTTTCAGTGGTTCCCAGTAAGAGGACGAGGGGCAACGGGCCCAAGTGGGAACATAAGAGGTTCCACTCAAATATGAGGAAAAACTTCTTCACAGTGAGGGTGACAGAGCCCTGGAACAGGCTGCCCAGGGAGGTTGTGGAGTCCCCTTCTTTGGAGATTTTCAAGACACGCCTGGATGCAGTCCTGAGTAACATGCTCTGACAAGCTCTAGGCAATCCTGCTTCAGCAGGGGAGTTGGACTAGATGATCTCTATGGTCCCTTCCAACTCTAAAATTCAGTGAAATTGCCTCTGAATACTCACATATTTGATTTTACCCTGAAATAGACTAAGAAAATTCACAGAAGCCTAGATTCATTCTAACTAACTGCATGCTGTCTAAAGCCCAAACTAATTTCACTGTGGACGACTTGAAAGTACATGACTTAGATTGCATGGAAGGGTTTAGTGCTCACTCCTGTGTAAATGGCTTTTAGCACTGGTATGTAATTTCCATACTGCTAAATTCTTAGCGTTGCCCTTCATCCAGCTTTAGCCTGTCCTAACTTACAATCTTGAATCAGTGCTCAGGCAAGACAAAATCCAAAGTAACAGAGATCACTCTAAGTATATAGTGTGGTTATGGCCACCCTGTTTGATCAACAGAGATCCAAGCTGTGCCCTATAACTTATTTTTAGTATCAGAGGACTGCCTACAGTCTCTTTTATTTACTAGTAAAGGCATATTCTGTACAAGTAGTGAAGTTCCTGCAGCATCTCAGGCCTTTACAACCACATCTTCCAAAAGGCAGTATGGAAAAGACTGTATCAATTTATACTCCTTCTATCCTCTGTAGTCTTATAACACTACGCCAGCAGGTGTTGGGAAAAGGTGCAGCTTTCCCTTGCTGCAGACCCTCCCAACTAAGATGCAAACACAATTGCATTTATACCTCGGTGTCACCACATATATCCTGGAGGAAGCCCATAGCCAAGTACCATGAAATCATTCAGAATTGGTGTCAGGATCAGAGAACAGTGACAGCCTCTGTCTTACATAGCTGTCCATTCAAGTTTAGTTTTCATTCATATACAATGACTTATGTTGTTTCAAATGTGTGGAGTACCACGCCGGTAAGCTTGTAAATCATTGTGATGAGCACCATAAAGAACTTGAATCAGGGATATTTTTTTTCCATATTTCAAGATTTTTGACATTGCTTTCCATCCAGAATTTAAATGAGAAGACAAAATATCAAGATTACACAAAATTATAGGTTTCAGAAAAATTCTGCTGAACAATGTCATACATTTCCAAGTGATTTTTTGAATGCAAAAAAAATTAAGTTAGTTTGAAATTAGGGAATGCTTCAGTCTTGAAGAAGTTGCACTGAGATATTTCAAACATCCATTCTCTTTCATGTGTCAAACACTTCAGTCACACTATGTCTAAGATTACTGCAGCATTATGCATCTTTTCTCATTTACATAAATCCTTATGCACCCATATGGGAAAAAATGCAGTATGATAAAACTACTGTTGCTATTAGCCTGGTCAATAACATTTATAGCATGGCATTTTCTTCCAAAGTGTTTTAATGAATGCCTCTAAATAAAATTCTGAGACAGATGTGGCACAAAGGGTGTGATTCCACAAGATGGGCTTCTAGCAATCACCACGTAAGTCTGATAACAAAAAATGTCAGGACCGAAGACTCAGAAGGCTCTGAATTCATTGCCATCAAAGCCTCAGACCTTTTTTGATTAAAAGCTGACATTGAAGAAACCTGTTAAGGAATAAGTGCTTATGGGATTTGCAAGCATCCCTTCAGGGGCAGATATCAGAAAGAACAGGCTAGTTTGAAAGGGCACTTAGAACAAACTATGTGTGTTAGAAGAAACCAAGTGTACCATAGCATCCCCTCTATGGCTTAATAACATTTCACATATATGTTGTTCTTAATTTTCTCACTCCTTTCCAGTTGTGTATAGTGCTTTCAGAAAACATTTAGAATATTGCAATAGTAAAGGGGTAGAATATTAAATGGTTGAGACATTCTATTTGTACTGGTCTTATGTGAAATATGATTTCTGTCCCTGTAAAATATTTACATCATGAGGTATACATCCAAGATTTCCCATACAAGAGAGCAAGACATTTCTAAATTTATCACCTCCATTTCAATACATAAAGGAATAAAATTAATTTAACCTGGAAAATACATTTCTCACATTTCAGCAATTTTTTACTGAAACAGATATTATGATTTACTAAAGAATTCCCATAAGACTTTCTTTTCTTTCTGAAGAGCCAGCAGTGAATAAGCAATTTTAGCCACTTCAAATTCTATGGAATATGGAATTAGATATCACTTTACTGTTCTCTTTTGAAACATGAACTCATTTGGAAAATAGTTTACAGTTCTTGAGGGAAGCAACATCAATATGAAATCATCTGAATAGTTCAGAATATTTACAGTATTGAATTCCTTTTATAATTATTTCAAAATAACAAGAGACACTTTGACAGTGAAATATGTTGTTTGTCAAAGTTCTATTTATCACAACAAAGGAAGTCGTATTTGGAGAAAATCAAACATAATCCCATTAGTCTCATCAACTTGTCATTTTCTGTGGTACCTATCTTGTATATAAGCACTGTTCTGTGAATTCACATAATGTGTAAATTAAAATGCTAAGTGGGTTACCAATTTTGAGATACTGATACTTTTAGTAAGAATTTAATGTCAGCAAAATGTGAAAGAATTTATAATAATTTTTAACTGTCAATTTAAATATTTTTATGTTTCCATTTAGGGGTGTTACTGCCAAACTACGATTTCAAATGCAAGAGAATATATTATCTGATAAAAATCACATTCATTTAACAGATTACTTTAAGAAGCAATTTGGCACCAAATATTAATGTTGAAGACTGGGTGAGCTCAGCAATCATACTCAGGGATTTGATCCAATGTTCATGCCCATAAATGAAATAAATAAATGAGCTTTTGAAGAACTTAATTAGAATACACCTGGGAAGAGAGAGATTTTTTTTTTTTTCCTATAAAACATATTCCAGGCTCGCTTTTATCAAGTGGCAGCTAATAACACTCTCAGTTAGAAATACTGGTCTTGACTCTGCTTCAGTCTGAATTATATTTTTGTACCAAGCACAGTCCAGTAGCAATCCTATTATAACCCTATTTTTCTTTTCTAGGTCATGCTCAAAATTAACCACAGGCATGTCTTCTTAGGATGTCTACACTGAATCCCCTACTCATAGTATTTAACTGTCAGCTAACTGTCAGGATCATTTCGGACTATCCTAAAGAGCTCTCTTCAAAACAAACATGGCACAAAAAAGCCCACTCCTCAGCAGCGTGGGTGTAAACCACCTTTTTGTCCTTTGGATTTGGACCAATGACCCCAGCTCTCCTTTATGTAGCAATATCATCATAACGGTAGGATTCTGCTGTTTGACCTACACATTGTCAAAGTGTTTCAGCACATATCCCCACACCCTAAAGAGAGACAGCTCTCCTTTATGTAGCAATATCATCATAATGGTAGGATTCTGCTGTTTCTGAGACCTACACATTGTCAAAGTGTTTCAGCACATATCCCCACACCCTAAAGAGAGACTCAAGAATATTTCTTTCTCATGGTTTTATATCGTCAGTGATTTTCATTTTATAGAGAGAGTTGAAAAGGAGCTTTTTCTGGTGACGAGTTATAGCCAGAAGACAGACTGAAGAATACAAAGATGTCGGAACACAGTGCAAAGTCTAGGTGGACTGTGTCAAGAAGCTTAGATTATTTTTTTTCATCAGGTCTTCAATCATGTGCTGTCTCTTTGTGAATATAGTGTCTTTTTTCAAAATTGATTATTACTGATGTTTTCTGTTTGTTTTTCAAGATAAGTCTGGATATCCTGTTAATGACTGTATTCCACTAGTATTTTTTTTTTTTTTTCAATTTCTGCTGAAATAAGGTGAAACTGTTAGTAAAGGAAAAGACTGTCAGGTTTTTATAAAATTGATTGAATCTTCATGATCTGGCAAACTACTTGTTTTAAAATAACGGAGAATAAATAATAATAGAAATCAGGCATACATAGGTTGCTGTTTCAATGAATCAGCAGACTTCAAGGGCACCTGAAAAGTTATTACTCCGAGATCGTTTCTTTCATACTGAAACAACCTTATACCTATCCAACACTCTTGTGATGATATGACATATTTTGCTACTGTTCTTTTCCAAATTAATTTTGCCCTCATGTCCGTTGCCCTTTTATTCCAATGAAATCATGGTGGATATTGATTAATACAAGTCACCATGGAATTTAAAGTCTAAACAAACGAGAGGTTTGTGGGAGTTTTTGCCAAGCCAAAATGTTAAACCATTTTGAATTTCTCAAACGCAAGGGATAAGACCAAACATTGTGCTCTGTTTTAAGGGATTCTGGTCATGTGACAAATGCCCTTTCACTGTAATGGAACATTTTCAAATTGTAGATAAAAACAATCTGCTTGAGGATTTCACTTTTAGTCCACGTTCATGGTGCTGCAAATGATTAAAATACAATAAGGCTAAGAAGTATGCATGAATAAGGATAAAGCTCTGCTCAGGAATGTTGTGGAACAGACAAAATTACATGAACAATTTACTAGAACAGGCATACAGGATTACAGGTTTTAATTTCTATTGCTTATATATACTTTCTATTACATGTCTTCTACATCTTAAAAGATGTCTGTGAAACTCACTACTCCTGGAAAAGCCTCTTAGCAGTAAAAATATTACTAACTAGTACAATCAGCATTCACTTTTGTGCATTCCTATCCATTAGCTTCCTTTGCAATGGTGAAAATAAGTAAACTGGAGATTTTTCAAGGCTTACTTTGCTCTTTAAGGCATTTTGCAACTTCTAGAAAGCTGTTTCAGGGAGCTGTCAATCTGACTGTTCTTTTTCTCATACTGAGCAGAAAAGCTTTATCCACAGAAGGAAAAGATGTTAATAATGTGTGCAAAAGAATATGAAAGGGACCATAGGCAAAATTCTCACAGAATATCAAGATAATGTTGACTTTGTTCCTAAAAAAGTGTATTTTCAGATGTCTGCTTTTCTTTGTTGTTCAGTATTTCACATATACATGTACCACTGAGTGAGTGCACTGATGCAGACACATTACGGAACAGAGTATGTTATTTTAGTAAAAATATTCTTTTCTTTAGAAAACTCCTATGTCCTAGCAGTATATTATCATACCTTATTCATTTCATCTGAACTGACATTTCTAATGAAAATTTGTTTGAAATATCCTTAACATATTGACAGAGGTGGAGTGAAGCACTTCATTCAAAAGAGAGAAGCAGCAATATCTTTACTGTTATAAAACAATGATTTAACAAAGTTTGATAGTAAATGTGACAGTTTAACAAGATTTGATGGCAAGGCACACTTGGTTATTAACTGGATAGAGGACAGGATCAGACAGATCTGCCAAGGAGACCCTCCTGTGGAGACACGAGGTTCAGAAAGGACTCCTTTGCTCTCTAAACCTCTCAGAGAGGAATCTGAGTGTGGTTGGATCCAGTCCTGGTCCCAGACTTGATCAACAGTTTATGTCTAAAGGATTATATATGCCCAATCAATAATTCATGTCACTCAGCTAAGATTTCAAAAGTTTAGCACGCTATAAAAACCATAATTCTTTAATCTATCATGATATTTCTTTATAGACTCCTTCTTCCTATGTGCAATTGCACATGCTAAGCAAAACCACTTCTGTGCAGCATAGATGTCATATAGGAATACAGATGGAGATGAGAAGATTTTTGCTTTGATTGATGCACTGCAGTTCAAATTAATTAATTAAGAATCAATTTAGGATTGTCCTATGGTCTGATGACAGTCCTCCCTTCTGATTTGTTGGTTTAGGAGTACACAAATATAAAGCAGTGTAACAGATGTCCTAGCTTTGTATAAGAGTACCTACTTACCATATATTTCTAACAGTGTCAAGAAAAATCTGTAGGGAAATGTCTGGACCATATGCTTGATGTTGCATATCAGGCAAGAACTGACCTTCTAGATAGAAATGTTCAAGCCAAAATCCTTAGTAGTGTCCTTTCTATTTGCTTTGCTTACTTCATATTCAGTATACAATAAGCACACTAGAGGATTGAGAGCTGATGGCTGTCACATCTGAGAGGTGGTAATAGCTCTCATTACATCTGCCACTGCAACTGAAAATGCAGATTCAGCTGACAAACCATCTAAATTTGGCTGAAGGATGGAAAGCAACTTGGCAGATTAGAAATTAAAAATACTATGATCCATCATTTTGTTACTCAGACTTTACACAAGTACTGGACTGAATTTGTTAAATGTAGTCTTGCAGAAAATCATAAAACAGCAAGTCAGGCCAATATATTTTACGATGGGAAAAGAACTGAATGTCTCAAAGTATACCCATGATCAAATACAAGTGGGTCTTTTACAGAAATGGCCATTTTAAATTTTTTTTAAACACTGCCTTCTCCATTGTAATGTCAAATAATCTGTAAAAGCAGTCTGTAGAATTGTGGTTAAAAAGGCCTGTGAGTTATAAATTGTCATAATCTTAAGGATCCTACTGGCAAGAGTCCAGTTGACGGACAGTGATTGTAAAGACCCTTATTTGAGCTTGGTAAAGAGCTAATCACATGTTTCCAAGTGCTTCCAAAAAAACAAAACAGACTTGGGTAAACTAAAACGACCTTCTTCTTTTAAGCAATATTACATCCATTTAAATAGACATTCTACTGATGTACCTTAGTGAGAAATGTGCAGTCTATACACTTTCAACTATGCATCTACAATGTTGCCATCTCATATTCAGTAATTTGTTGTCATGAGCAAATACTGCTTCAGGGGCCAGGGAATGATAGAGATACCTCTCTGTTTCTGGATGAAATATTTCCTAATGTGCACATGGAATATTAAGTTGGTTTGCATTTCCGTGAACTTCTCTTTACACCTAAAAAAGGGAACACATTAACTGCAGAGCATTATAATTTACGGATTTTATCTCAAAACACTGGAAGCACTAGCTACATGTAAACCTGATGGCTGAGGTTTAAACCTTATGCAAAAGCCTGCCACCCTCCAACCTGACTTCAGAGAACTGCAGAAAAGAGGACGACTTTAAAAAGGGAGTATCTTGGGTGACAGGTGGGGTTGTGGAGACAAACCAAATGAAAAGGCCAGTGAGTAGGTCTTAGACATGGTTGCTTTGATTGTATTGTGTCTCTGTGTTTGAAAGACATTCCTGTTAAAAAGCCAGCTACAGCATAAGAGTGTTTACAATGTTAGCAGTGCATGGAAATCTGAGACACCTAATTCTACTGAAGTGCAGTATGGTGAGTTGTCATTCAGTCTAAAGAAATAGCTTATGGTATTGGCATGCAAAAGTCCAAGAGACAAAGAAATTAGCAGCTTTTCTGTCTCCTTTAAACTAAAAGGAAATGGAAGAAGTTGTTCATGCACCTCCTGTGTGGTGGGAGATTTATTTTCCAATTTACTTCCCAGTTCTGTGCATATTCTTTAAATATAATAAAATAACATTTTTTATTTTTAACCACACAAAAATGTTAGAACATATAGCACATATTTTGGAGTCTTCCAGAGGGACTGAAAAAGTGTAGAGTTGACAGCACCATGGCTAGAAGACATAGGAGCAGCATAAGGAATAGGCAGTAGCATCTGCTAGTAGAATCACAGCATCATCTAGTTTTGAAGGGAACTTCAAGATCACAGAGTCCAACCATCAACATAACACTGCCAAAACCACCACTAAATGATGTCCATAGCAGAACAGGGTCTTTCTCGTTGCAGAGGCTATGTGTGTAGGTACACCTCACAAAATTCCCACTAGAAGGTTTTCAAAACCTTAAAATATAACTTAAGGTTACTGCAGGAAGGGCAAGTCAACTAGATGGTCTTTTGCTTGCCGTGATCGAGGAAAGACTATAAAAGTACAAACCTGATCTGCTTCTATGACAAGATACCCAGATTATTGGACGAGGGAAAGGTTGTCGATATAGTGTACCTGGACTTCCAAAAAGCATTTAATACTGTCCCTCACACAAATCTAGTGGAAAAACTGGCTTCGCACGGAGGGGATGAGCACACAATCTGTTGGATCAAGCACTGGCTGACTGGAAGGTCCCAAAGAGTTGTGCTCAATGGATGTACATCCAGCTGCCGGCCGGTCACAAGTGGTGTGCCTCAAGGCTCAGTGTTGGGACCATTTCTGTTTAACATCTTTATTGATGATCTCGATAAGGACATAAGGTGTAACATCAGCAAGTTTGCAGATGACACCAAGTTAAGCAGGAGTGTTGCCTCCCAGGAGGATAGGGAAGCTTTACAAGAGGATCTAGATAGATTGGATCACTGGGCCAATGCCAATAGAATGAGTTTCAACAAGGGCAAGTGCAAGGTCCTGCACTTGGGCCACAATAACCCCATGCAGCGCTACAGGCTCGGGGAAGTGTGGCTGGAAAGCTGCCTGGAGGAAAGAGACCTGGGGGTTCTAGTTGACAAATGGCTGAATATGAGCCGGCAGTGTGCCCAGGTGGCCAAGAAAGCCAATGGCATTCTGGCTTGTATCAAAAATAGTGTGACCAGCAGAAGTAGGGAGGTGATTGTGCCCCTCTACTCAGCACTGGTGAGGCCACACCTTGAGTATTGTGTCCAGTTTTGGGCACCTCAATACAAGAGAGATATCGAGGTGCTGGAGCGAGTGCAGAGGAGGGCAACGAAGCTGGTGAGGGGGCTGGAAAACAAATCGTATGAGGAGCGGCTGAGGGAGTTGGGGCTGTTTAGTATGAGGAAGAGGAGGCTGAGGGGAGACCTCATCACTCTCTACAACTACGTGAAAGGACACTGTAGAGAGGTTGGTGCTGGTCTCTTCTCACAGGTAATTAGTGACAGAACGAGAGGGAATGGCTTCAAGCTCCAACAGGGTAGGTTTAGACTGAACATTAGGAAAGAATTTTTCACCGAAAGAGTGATAGGGCATTGGAACAGGCTGCCCAGGGAGGTGGTGGAGTCACCATCCCTGGCTGTGTTTAAGGGCCGTTTAGATGCAGTGCTAAGGGACATGGTGTAGGGGAGGACTTTGTAGAGTAGGGTAGATGGTTGGACTCGATGATCCCAAGGGTCTCTTCCAACCTAGACGATTCTATGATTCTATGATTCTATTATCATTATATACTAAGAATTAGATATTATTTATTACTTATTTATACTTGTGTCAGTGTTTCTTATGTCCCTTGAATTAAAATATTACTTATTAAACTTTAATTTATGGGAGACAGTTGTTTGAGTACCAAAAGCTTAGTACAATTAGCCCAGGTTTGCTGATAGATGCTTGATTGATAGGTGTTTTGGAAGCAAGCCCCTATATTTTATTCTATCTATGGTTGTTGTCTGTCGAGTCTTGGCAGGAGGCTTATATAATCCCTTTTTTAGAAAAAGCATTATATCAAATTGCAAAACGAACCCAATTATATGATTGATAATACCCTTTCTAAATTAATCCCTTAATCTCCAAAGGTCAAATCTGGATTGCAGCGGTTCTGCTTAGTTATCAGTCCTCAGAGTAACAAAGTATTAACAACTCAGTGACATTTGATACCAGAAAGTTCCAACCATGTCTCCGATGCAGGATGAATAGGGTCACTCCCAGATTAAAGTGAATGTTGAGATCATGGCTTAAAGGTAGCCTGCTTGAATTATATTTTTATTAGAGTCAGAGAATAACCTAATTCCCAACACTGAACTTCCCAACATAGAACTTAGTGTAGATAATACTTAAATGA
The DNA here is from genome assembly GCF_001431845.1 of Calidris pugnax. Lineage (NCBI taxonomy): Eukaryota > Metazoa > Chordata > Aves > Charadriiformes > Scolopacidae > Calidris > Calidris pugnax. The sequence continues at coordinate 2,021,545 of NW_015090999.1, read as the reverse complement.
AAAATATAAATCAAAATAATAATCAAATGGTAGAGATTAATAAATATCTGCTACTGAACATACAGCGACATTCTTGCATGAAAATATTGAACATTGTTCAACAGTTCCTGGTAAATTATCTTAAAAGTTTGAAAAAGCTCTGCTCTGTGGAAATTCCATGCCAAACACACTTAGAACTCACGTAGTCCATCAGAAAAAAAAAAAAAAGAAATCTCCTGATGAGTTAGAGGTTACTTTCTTGTTAATGTCTAACTGCCAATGCCTAACAAAGGCCTTTGACACTGCAGAAAAATCACAACTCTCTGTATCAGATGTGGTGATATTAAGAGTCTAGAGAATAAAAAACCATTGCACAGAAGAAAAAAAAATCAAACAGAAAGCAAAAATGTTTTTGAATAAAAAATTGTATTTCTTCTTGCATTAAGACAATGGTTTGCTTAATTTCTCTCCATGATAATTCTTCAAGAGCTGTTTAAGGAACTAAGGGCCACACTTCTTACTTCTTACCTTAATAATTTTCCAGAATACCTCATTCCCAGGTATTTCAGTCATTTGGGATGAGGAACAATACATATATAAATGTATATATGTATATACAAAAATACATTCAATGGGTAAATCAGCTGTCAGAGAGAGGTTGGAAATTGGAAAGTTAAGCATTATTTTTGCTTCCTTGAAAGCCCTAATTCAAAATTCCAGACTTAAAATTCAAAACATTTTTCCAAAAAATTGCAAAAAGATGAATACACCAGTTATGCATTAATTCAGCTACAAATAAATTTATATACATATATGTAAAGCACTTGTAATTCTCCTTTATTTTTGGCAGTCAGCTTTTCAACTTTTAACAGTATGCGTGACATAAAAAACTCAACAGAATATGTGACACACGAACACCACAGAAATGTGATATAATAAGTAAGTTAGTTTGAAAAGATTTTTTCCCCCTTTTGAGAACTTAAGATGTATACACTTACATGCCTCAAAGGGACAAGATTCATGTCTGCTTCATCTCTTCTCAAAATTTATTTGCAGTCCTCACATGATGGTTCTGATGAAGTTCTTTTCTGTGTCTCAAAACTTTACTTAAAAATAAATTTTCAGTTTTCCCTTTCAGTACTTTTTATCAAACATCATTATGACTCTCATCCATGAAGCATAATAAACTTCTAATAGTCCCAAAAGGGGAAAAGCAAAATTTGAATCTAAATTACTAGCATGATGAATATCTATGCATATATAAACATTTAAAACCACAATGATGTTATTCAGAAAAAGATATTTCCCTAGTGTATATGTTCAAATAAGGAGGACTGGACAAAAGAGTTATCTAACAGAGAAGATGGGAATTGTAAACGCTTTTTGAATTAAATACAGTTTCCCTAATCTGCTGCAACCTAATAAAGCCTCTTGATGAAGCATATTGCCAAGACAATCTCTTCTGTGCAAAGTGTGTAGGAAGTAAGTTTAGGCTGGAAATAAGTGAAATTATCTTCCTTCTTTAGGAAGAAGGTGTGCCCTTTTCATTCTGCTATCCTTCTGTGCTCATTTTCATGGGCAGCTTTTGTCTTAACATTTTCTCCAGATCTCCATGACTTTAGACGTGAAGCTAAAACACTTGTTAAATTAATTATATCACATAAAGAAGATGCAGTCAGACTGAGAAGTAGTATAAACAGTGTTTAATCTAGTAGCTGGGAAGAAAATGAAGGAGCAGCCTTCCTTCTCTACCCCATCTCTGCTTCTAGCACCTTGTCATCCTTCTGTGCAGCAGAAATGTAGCTCTAGCTATAAGAATTGTGTGCATATTTACTCCTCTTCATAGATTGGTTTCACCCTATTTTTACCAAATCATCTCTGTCTGAGGCTACCTGACATACTTATTTTGTAATATATCTAAGTACAGAACAGTCTGGGTTTCTATCACTACACCAAGTCCAAGATGATTTCTTATAAAACTGGGAAATGTGCTTACAGAATTTTTCTCATGTTCCTCAAGGGCATGCTTGGTCCCACCTTACTGAAAAGTTTATTTTACTGAAAGTTTATTTTAAACTGCTAAAATTTGAACACTAGATAGATTTATTTAAGACACATTTTTCAGAAATTACTTGCTTCGCTGAATTTTATATCATGACTATTGTACTTGTACCTTACAATACTTTTACTATCTTGAAAATTTTTGCTGGTTCAAGAAATATTTCCTATCACTAGATAATGTAGTCTTTGAGAAGTTTTTAATTATCTCTCTATTTATTATTACCTGCCACTGTATTATGCAGATACCTCTTGTGGCGATTAAATCAAACATAGTTTCAAAGTAAAGTACAATCAGAAATAGTTACATCTAAGAATAAAAAAGGTGGCTGACATGTCAAAACTGCTACAAGCTCTACCCATTAAAAATGTGAGACAGCAAAAATTTAGAGGCAGTCTAATAATTTTATATTATTAAATTTTTTTCCATAATTATACATATGCATAATTTGAATGCAAGCTGAATGTGGAGCAGAGGCATAGTTACTGGCACAGAGTGGGAATTAGTGAAGAGTGCTGTGAGTTCCCTTTCTCCTGTTAGTTCTTCCCTGAAGGATTCCACCCACTTCATTCCACGACAGGAAATGATATGATAGTACATGATCCCCACAAATGCCAGGCTTGTCTACCTCTGGCCCTGGCCAATCTATGACCAAAATTCTTCATAAGTCTACCACAGAATACTTCTCTAAATTTGATCACTAACAATAATTTTTAATTTTACTTTTGTCAAAGATTAAGAACTTAACAGAAACTTCCATAATTCCTGTGCTAGAATTATGGTTATTTTCAATGGGTATATAAAGAGGCAAATGGAAGACAATTTGGAAAATATATGAAGTTATAAATAAAAATCCTTATAGAGGATATATTTGGCAAGTCAATAGTAATGTGTAGTAAGTACTGACAATTGTAATTTAAATTATGTAAAACACATTTTTGGTCATCATTTTGCTTCTCAGATGCCTGTAAATGTAACTGTAAAATTCTCAGTCTAATTGGTTGGTCAATATGAGCTGGAGACTTTCTGTCACATGAATGGAAGTCCATACAATTTGCAAGGGAAGGAACCAGAGCTTTTTTTTTTTTTTGCCCCTCTTAGACCAAATATAATTGATACATTATTCAATCAAGTAATGTGTTTGAAAGATTCACAAAACCTAATCATTTTAAAAGCTTTGAAACAGTTTTGAAAAGTGCCTAAAATTATTGAACTGAATTGTGTGAATTTAATGAGTCTTGATATGCTTTTAAATATAAAAAATATATATTGTATAGTTATCCAAGATTAACTTGTACCAGCCATCATAGAAGAGATATAAATAGTCATGCATATAGTGTCAAACTTATCTGAGAATTATTACAGTAGTCGCTTCTAGCAGTAAAGATCTCCTGACATCCTTTTTATCTCTGTAGGTTACAGTAATGATATTTTTCTCATCGATTTTTATATATGTGAGAAGACTAGTAATTATTAGCTGTTAAGTACAGTGAGTCGCTTTCAGGCCTCAGTTTCATTACACCTCTAGACACTCATTCAGGGAAGAGGATAGTCATGTATGTCTGACATTAAGTCTACAGTGATACTTCATAATTTGGATAACCACGTTAAGAAAAACATACAAAAAGGTAGATTAATAGGGGGTTTTATGAGCTTTCATATTGTGTAGTGGAGCAAGACTGATTTTACTAGACTTAATAATTGCTCTATTTAGGATTCTTTTAAGCATGCATCAAGACCTTTTTCTTCAATAGTCTGTGAGGTTCACAGTCATTTTTAACTGAAGGGGTGTGTCTCCTATCATTTTTATCAATCCTATCATTCCCCTATTAGTCAAGCATAAACAGGCCTGCATAAATTACATTTTAAACTATTAGAAGTTTTCTTTAGAGCAGTTCTATACACACTTCCATATTACTTAAGGGCAACTAATTCAATTAAACTACAAACTCTTCTCAGAATAATGACGATTTTCTTTAATATTCTTTCCAAGCAGTTTCTAAAGAACTTCTGTAGGATTTTTGTTCTTTTTTTTTTTTTTTTTTTTTTTTTTTTGCGTAAGAATATTATTTAGTCTTTACCATTTACAGTAATGTTTTGAGAAGTAAGAGCCTGATTCATCACGTTGCAGCCCCACTGCTTTACTGGGAATCCGCTAAATCTTTTTTTGTATTTGAACATTTTGGCTCCATTGACAAGCTGTTTTTATTGCTGTCTCTGCAATAAAAAAAATAATATTGGTGGTTGTTTTTTTTTTTTTTTTTTTTTTTTTTTTTTTTTTTTTTTTCCAAAAGAACAGGACTCTCGTATTGTAGAAGACATTAAATAAGCACTTGCTTACTACATTAGGTATTGCTTCTACCTGGAAATGACTATTACATTTGTTCAGGACAGATGGAGAGAATTTCTGGAGTATTGGCTATTATGAACAGTTATGTAATAGTTATCATAGTCAGGACAAAATAACCTGTTACTGTCCTTAACTAATTTTTGGGGTTTAATACCAGCTATTCAATAGGACCAACAGACTGAGTGTTAAGGTTATTATTTTCACCCACGATATTTTTTATTTCAGGTCATTTGTAGCAATCTTTTAAGCTCACATCTATTACATCTGAAGGCATGTAAAACCCAAGCACTTTGTTGTTTTCAGACTGGAATAGTTGCACTTTCTATTGATAATTTTTGGGCACTTTTTTTTCAGAAAATTTACATTCATGTTCACAGTCTTTCACAAGCAGGTCAGGGTCCTGAATATTTACTTTCCTTAGTCCAGTTGAATAACTATAAACATTACCTATAAAAATTTTGAATTGCTGCTAATATATGGGTCATAACTAGTTTTCCTTAGGGCATTCATATAATAAAAATTCCTTTAATAACATGAAAAATAAACTCCATAGCTTAAGAATCCTAATTTGGGCTCTAGGATTTACACTAAAGTAAAATCTCAGATAGCAGTCTCAAAAGCCAGGCAACTTGCACATGCTCACTGTATTTACCTGAGGCACTGAGATTTGAATAAAAGAAGCGATATTTGTTTAACCTAAATTTAAATAAATTCAATACATGTGTCTACATGTTAGCATCTAGATATCCACCATAATTGGTGGAGATTACCCATAAAGTCAGTGTAGTCTAGTCTCATGATAAAGTAGACACCTCTCTAGACTCCGTTAAGTTAGGTTCCCAGCCTCTTAAGTAGATACAGTCTTGATATTGTAGGCAGGACTCAGTTCTCTAAAAATTATTTCTAATACATTTTCTGTCCAGTCTCCAGCTGTCACCAAGAAAGCCACAGGTCTTCCGTAAATTCTGTGTTTTATCTTTCAAACATCTGCAGGTGCTGCAGAAACTACTAGGGCATCAATAATGATACTAGACAGATATGCTCAGGCAGGTGAATCCCTCATGAGGCTATCTGGATATGAAGTTTATTATTCTGGTTGAAAATCTCATTCCCATCTTCATACTGCTTTAAATCAGATATTAGAGCATGAGGAGTTCAGCCATTCTTTTTCAGAGTAGAGGCTGACAACACCTATGGTCTGATGACAGATAGCAGTGAAGGCTTATAGAGAACTACAGGAAAAAACTATGATGGAAAGGGTACTGAAGTACTGCTAGAGATGATCTCAGTCTTCTTTAGAAGACATTTTTAAGGGACAGATTAGTCAAATGTCTCTGACAGTGACTGTAGGGATGCAGAATTAATGCCCAGTCTTGGATTAGATCATTTCTTGAAATGCATTCCTATCTTTCAACTATGTGTTAATCAAATGTTAGTTGAGTGGACAGCAGAAATTTAGATTATGGATTTGTCTTTGTTTAGGGTTTTTTCTTTTTCTTTAGATCAAAATGGAAAATGCTTCATCAGATAGATTATGACAGTCCTCAATAACACAACAAATATTCCAGTGCTCTGAACTTTTATAAAAATTTGAATAAAATTTATAAATTTTTAAAATATAAATATCCATATAAAATTTTACCATGATTAAGTTCTAAAAGTATGATAAGATTTACAAGAAATCCTTACAATTTTTGAGAATCAATGGAGGGTGGTCTTAAAAAAAACCTCAGCAACAACTGATCTTGTGATAATGATTATTTATACTCATCATTCCTGGAAAAGGACAAGATATTCACTGAATACTGATAGGTGAATTTTTGTTTCTTTGTTTCAAAATACCTATTTTGAGCATATTTAGGGCATTATGTATTTGCCCATGCAAAAGAATTTAAGAAGGCTGCAGATAAGCCCTTCTTTTCTTCAATCTATTTTTCATTCAGGCTGGTATCAAGATTTCACAAACCATGTAAAACTTACTTGGCCTCTTAGAGACTATATCAGCTCAATAAATTGCTTTCTTGTCCTTGCCTCAGGGTGCTCAGCCCAATTTTGAACACAATTACAGTAAACAAACAACAGCTACAAAGCACAATGTTCTTTTTTTAAATATGCATAAAATCAGCTTCCTTTTTTTTAGTTTTTTGGTTTCTAGTCTGTCCAGTAGAACAATATTACTTTTTTAATCTAGAAAAATATTCATGGATAAACATAAAGGACTACTGGCTTTATAATTTGAATATGGTTGATGAATTTTCATTGTAAGTTCTCACATAAATAGGGAATCAATTAAGTAATGTTGAGCATCATTTCAGTCTCAGACCAGTATGAAGTCCTGATCCTGATTGCATCTGGGTTTCAAAATCCCAGTTCTAAGCTCTTCAACAGCCACAATATAGCCATAAAGCCATCCTCATCACAGCTGCTTAAAGAATTAGAAAGTAAACTATTAGGAGTGTGCAAGTCGTGATTCCTGTGAGTCTCATGATCACTACTGGTTTTCTATATCTGGAAAGGAGCCAGCATAGTTTCCTTCTCTCATGGAGTTCCTCTCTTTTTTATGAAGATAAATAGCAAAGTGCTTCAGTTTATGCTTTAAAAAAAAGGTGTTTCTATATAGTTCCTTAATTTTCACTCAGAAACTGAACGAACACAATCCTGCCTTCACCACTGTGATTGGGAGAGAGGGGTGTCATGTTCTTTAATCACTTCTCGCTCAAGGTGCTTGATAGAAATCCACTTTATCTTTACTGTCAGGCAATATTAACTACTTTAACAGAACATATGCTTCTGCAGTATCCCTTCTCCAGTGCCTTCTCTCTGATATGAAGCTCTATCGGTTAAAAGTGTAATTCCCAGTGCTGTGGATAGCACGAAATACCAGACAGCTGTATATATTGTTAAATGAATTTAAGTTCCAACAAATCCTTTTCCTTTGTTTTGGTACTGGTTTTGTAAGAGGTATCTATCTAGTCTGAAAGTGAGTAAAACAAACTCTTAAATAATTACAGAAATACCATTGAATTTGTCTCCTCTTATGAATCTATATGCTGGCTTCATACATGTCAATAAACAAAGATAAACTAATTTATAGAATTAGAAAACAGAGCGCTACTTTCAGGAACTGCATTTTCCATAAAATCTAGGTGATGCAGTAGCCCTGTCTGATATTATATATAGGCAAATTTACATGGTTTCACATTTAGCTCTAGCTAGTAGATCTGATATTCCTACCCATGAATCAAAGAGATGGAGGCTGTCTTTACAGTTGTTTGGGATAGTAAAGTCTTTACTTTAAAAATCAGACTTGGGAAAACATAAAACTTTATTTCTGTTCTGTCTTCCAGTAGTGCAACCAAGAACCATTTTGGACAAAATGCACTGCCTGATTTTCAGTGGGAAACGGCAGCAATCACTGCCGGGATGTGAGAACCTAACACATTCAGCTTCTAGTTGTAACTTTCTCTCCTTGTTACCACTTCTGTAAATTCCCCCAGCTTCCATCTCCCCTGGGAGTTTAGTTCCCTGTGTCCCAAAGATTCAAGGCCTAGCACTAAATCAGCACAGTTTTACCTTGACTCAAGAGTTCTGAGGAAATTCCTAAACTGCATGGGGAAAAAACTGTTAGAAAGTCAGTAGAAAGGTATGGCAGACAGATGGTTGAGATAGGAATCCTTTCTATCTCAAGGATTCAAAAGGAAAAACATTAACACAGAAAGATACATAATCCTAAAAAACCCATAAAAATAAAATTTAAAAAAAAAAAAAAAAGAAAAAAAAAGGAAGTGTTCAAGACCAGGCTGGGTGGGGCTTTGAGCAACCTGGTCTCATGGGAGGTGTCCCTGCCCATGGCAGGGGTGTTGGAACTAGATGATCTTTAAGGTCCCTTCCAAACCAAACCATTCTATAATTCTATGGTTCCTATGAGGTACTATGTTATCATAGCAAGGAAATACATGAGAAATATTATCAGAAAGAGAAACAGCTTTTCTTAAAGACTTCTGTTTTACAGGATCTGCTTTCTTACAGAACTTCTGTTTGGACTCTTGTTCACTGACATTCCCTTTTCCAGCTACCCATTTAAACAAGACCATCTCAAACTTCTGACCTCTCATCCTATCCTATTTCTGAGAAGTAGTTTACAAGCCTTTCTTTTGGAAATGAGACAATGTCTCTAAATTCTCCTTCTGAAGAAAGATAAATTATTTTTTTTCTTCTCTAATTAAGTGACCTAAAGACTCTGCAATTCCTTGACAAAAAGAATGCTTTCTGGCTAGAGGAAGGAATTGTAGGTCTTGGAAACAGAAAAGAAAAAGAAACCACCAATCAAAGAAATAGCTTTTTTTTTTTTTTAATTTGTTATAGGATCAAGATTGGCTATAAACTAAATCTGAAAATTTCTTATCTCTAAGTAGAAATTGAAATCTGACAATAAATAAAATGAAGTGTAACAAGTTCAAGTAAAATCTCTATGATGAAGCATTTCCAAGAATGTAAGAACATCCTTAGGGTTTTTTGGGGATTTGGTGGATGTTTTTTGTTGTGTGGTTTTTTTTGTTGTTGTTTTGTTTTTGGTTGGTTGGTTGGGGTTTTTTTGTCTGTTTGTTTGTTTTTCCCAAGGAAGCCGGCATCCTCCCTGCAATCAAAAGGTTTGCAAAAAAGAGAAAAATCCAGCCCTGGTTGCTGGATTCCTTACTGAAATGCTCATGCTGTATGCTGGAGCCATGGTACAGCTCAGTGAACTAGTCTGTTGATAAGTAGTATCACCCTTACACCAGATAATAATATAAATGTTAATTTCATATTCAGTACTATCCAGACACTCAAGCAATGTGTCTGGAATAATACCCTTGGTCATTTCTTCATTAAACTTCTTAACCCTTAGTGCAATGAGAATAATTATAATTCAGCTCAGTGAAGAGAAGAAAAAAACAGGGCAGAAATATGACAACAGCTAGAAACTAAACCCTTGGCAATAATAAGAAAGAAAGAAAGAGAGGGAAAAAAAAAAAAGCCTGTAGCATTCATTATCTGACATTGCTTGCAATGTAGCAAACACACAGTGCAAAGGAGGGAAAAAGATTCTAGTGAGCCAGTTATCTCCAGTCCTAGCATAAATAACTGATCTTCCTGCATGTAATAGCAGAAGCAACTCACTAAAAGCTCACCTTTAGGTGAAGAGTATTTCCCAAAAAGAACAATAAGGAAACACAGCTCTTAAATAGCATACCTTTCAGTGTGACAAACTCTGCTGTCTTTCATGGAGCTAGGGAAGAGGGTCTCTGGGCACCACAAATATTCAATTTCTTCTCATTCCTTCCTCATTATAAAGTTCTTGGGAGCAGAATCACCAGGATCTTATGAGTAAGGACTTCTATTCTTTCCTTTATTCCATTTTATTCTCCGTGTATTTCTCCAGGGAATCTGTAGAAGAACTAGTAAACTGCATATGAAAAATTTGTGCTTCTTCTGATAAGGCATTAATGAAAAGAGTAGTGCCTGAAAATAACATAAGAACTTCAAAGTACTTAGATTGAGGAATACTAATCAATTCCCTTAGACTTGTATCTTCTGGAAAAATCCAATGATTAGGAAACAAATCATCTGTTTTGTCATAGGGAAAATAATTTTTTATTGTTCACATATAAAAGATTAAGTTGTAAAAGACAACATTGTTTTATATGGCTGACATTTTTTGACAGAAATTACTCTTGTAGAGTTAGAGCTTCAGTTTTAAAAAAGAAAAAACACCTGTCCCTTTTCAGCTGTTGTGTCTAAAAAAACTTCCCACAAGCCTGCTCTTCCAGCAGTTGTTTCTGTAAGTAACTCTATAGCTAACTGCCCCAGCGGCAGTTTGCTAGAATAATAAAGTATCATCACAAACTCTTTTTGTTAAAAGGCACTCATTATAATAAAACTAAAATAATTATTTCACTGTCTCAGAAGTTCACTTTTTCATGTATGGAAATAAGTACTTTTTTAAGCAACAGAGAACATGCATCATCTGTCTTTAGGTAATACAAGGAAATAAAAGGTTCAAAGAAATTATTTGAATCTAATGGAACATCTGATGTTGCATTAGAATGCAATTCCTACAAAAATGTATACTTGCAGCATCTGCTATTGCATCAAATGCATTTTTAATGATCCATGTCTCAAGCAAACACCAATAGAAAGATCTACAGTAACAGTAATACTCTGATGTCCAAAATCATTGCTCTTTAGCCCATTGAAAGACAGGAATGCAAAGTTCAATCATTACCTGATGCATTCAACAGCAAGCAAGTGACCAAGTAACATACCTTTGTTCCAGCTGCCCAAGTAACACTTGCAAAGCTGCAAAATATCTACACTCTCTACAGCTTTTTGTCCACTAAGAGAATGAATCTCTGATTCGGGTGTGTGACATACTCGGAGGTGAAACAGTGGACATGGAAAGGGGCATGTTGTCAGTATGGGGGAGGGAATATTAGAACACAAGCTGGGAACCCAAGGAATGCGATAATGGATCAACTGGAACAGATGTCATGAAGGTAGACTGAAGGAGAAGGCAGGAAGGAGACAAGGTTAAAAAAGAATAGAGAATAATTATAGAAATTGAAGAGACTGTTCAAACAGGGGCCTGACGATACTAAGATGTTTATTTCCAGGAAACTAGGTGCAGTGGATTTTACTGATGATTAAATAATTTGCTTTCCTCTTAACACTATACAGCCTTGACAGTTCTTAGGTGTTATAGCAACTGTTTCCTGATGTTTCTATGACAACGCACTGGCTGCTCCTGGTAACTAGTAGTTTTATCAAAGTAAGTTCTTTTTATTGTTTAAATTATAAGAGAATGCACACACTTGGACATTTATTTTATCAATTTCTTTAGTCCTGTATCTGTGGTGAAATTTGTCTAATATTTAAGAGTATTTTTATTTTGGAAAACATGTTACTGTAAAAAAAGAGTAAGGTATGAAAATCACAGTCATCACAGAGAAAGATTAAAGATCCACCAGATCACCTGATGCATTGCACTGCTAATGTACTACTGATCCCTGCAAGATCTGATAGTATTTTGTTCAGTGCAGTAATAATAGTCCTGAGCAAATCAGTTTCTGTTAACTGTCTTAGAAAGTTAGCCCAGAGGTTGAGAGATTTCTCTCTGTCAGGAAATTTTATACTCCCACTCTAATTTTCACTGTCCTTTGTTTCAGTCCATTATTCCTAATTAACCTTCATTTATCACCCTAAATCATTCTACTTTCTGCTTGGAGTTTAGTCTCCTGAATATTTGTAGTTGCTATGAAATCCTACTCTTTTCTTAACTCCTCAGAAGTCCTTGTTTCTACCCTTCTGATAGTGATTGTTTTCTTATACTCTAAACTCTGTTTAAATTGTCAGTGTCATTCTGGAAAGGGGTCCTAGTGACTGAAAAGTGTATTTCAGCTGGAAGTATACTCTAAACTCTGTTTAAATTGTCAGTGTCATTCTGGAAAGGGGTCCTAGTGACTGAAAAGTGTATTTCAGCTGGAAGAGATAATTTTAGTTCTGTGATATCAGAAATACTCTGGTGAAGAACCACCAGGATGACTAAGGGGTTTGGGCTTCTCTTGTATGAAGAATGGTGGAGAGAGCTAGGATTGGTGGAGAAGTGGTTTGAACAAGATGACCTGCAGAGACCTCTTCCAACGTCGGCCATTCTGTGATTCTGTGATTCTATACCTCAATAAGAGACCAAAAGCATGTTGTCCTTTCCCTAATACAAATACGCACATTACTTGTACAGACCTTGAAGATTTTCTTCACTCCAATTTTTTTCATTGTTTTCATACTGAATATCAGTGTCTTAGAATAAGTATGTCCCAATGACATTTTCTGAACAAATCTTATGTTGCTTTCATTTCTAATTCTCTGCATTTCTATTGTATTGCTGCTTCATAGACATTTACAATGTTGCTTAAATTATCATCAACAAACTTTTATGAGCATATTCTATTTCACATTTAAAAATGGAACTCCACATCTCAGCTGGGAATAAGGGGAGGTCTTACAATGTTCTTCCAAGACCTACCAGATAAGACTAAAGAAAGGGCAGCAGACAAAGAGTTCCACGTCATCTTTTGCACATTCCTGATCTTTGGGACATGAATTCCAGTATGCACACAAAGAAGCATTTAAACATATTCTTTGGCAGCTACAAGAAAGATCATTTTAATAGGAGATCACAGCATGAGAGAAGAACATGCTTCTTAGCAGAGAGATTTGCTACTTTCTTGTTCTGTTAAATGTATATAGCTAATTGACGGATCCGGCAGTTCTTTGTCTTGTCTTCTCTCTAACCATTTTCTTGACATTTAGAAGAGGGGAAATATCACATACTCTGTTTACTTTGTATATATTTTAAAAACTCATAACTACTTGACATACAGCGCTTTGCAAAAAGGCAGTCATTCTTTGTGATTTGGAAGCAGCTTCTATTTGTTTTTATTCCTGTATTAATCTTCCCTGCTAGCATATTGTTTAATTTTTTAAGAGTCTGAAGCTTGATAGCACTTTTTATGTTCCTGCTGATTTAAATTGGCCTCTGTTGTCCTTTTATCTCTTCAGACTTCTCTGGGATACATTTCAGTTAAGGCTGTTCCATCTTTTCTGGAATCAAAGCTGAAGTCTCCTGGAACATTTTGTAATGCATTCTATTTAAAATTAGTGACAATTAAAATATTAATGTTTGGAGACTCCTACCTTGTTAAAAGCATCTGGATAAAAATTATTTATTTTCTTTCTAGTATTTTGCTTGTTCTTTCCTGTATGCGTTTGTCTGCTCCTTCTCAGGGCGGTAGAAATAAACATCTGTACCACCAGAAATAGAGGTGCTTTTCAGTACTTCAGTGTTTATCCCATACAGATATTGACTTCATAAAAAGGCAGGGGCCAAGCACTCTCCTTCTGGACTGTGGTTTCCGCGGAGGGAAGCTTGGACACATTTTCAAGAGAGTAACCGTAATATGTTCAAAAAGTCCTTCATGTTCTTTTCAAGCTGGTCTGTAAGTTGCCTGATATACACCATCATATACACTATGATATATTCACTAGACACTGTGCCCATGTCTTCTCTCTGGACTGTATTTTACGCTTTCCTGTCTAGTTGACCATAAAAGATGTAAACTTAGCTTTCAGCCATAGGTGTTTTTTTTTTCAAATCCAGCCTATCTTTACTGCCAGTTATTATTTTGTCTCACTCTTCCCTTTTCAATGACTTCTCTCTCATCTCTAACCTTTTTTAATATCAATTTTGGTGAGCTTCCCTTGACATTGTCTGCTTCACCAGCACAAAAGCAGCTCATGTAAACATAGATACACTTAGGCATTTTAAGGCATTGAAAAAGCTTATTAGAAGAGATTTACACTTATTTTAAAACTCTCTCAAAATAAAAATGTAGTATTTATTATGTCATACAGATCTGAGAACTGACTGCTATTCTCCAAATCATCTCCAGTGAGAAATCATCATTAATAGGTGGTTTCTCTGAGTTCGAAAGCAGTAAATACATTTCCAGTATTCTACTTGTCCAGGAAGAAAATAACAGGATCAAAGAATTTCCTGATGCCAAAAGCCTGAAGGAAAGGTAAAGAGCAAACAGAACAGAAAAGTCAGACTGAAGGAATTTGAACAAATTTAGCTATCCAAACAAAATTAATTCTAGAATATCAAGTAAAAAGCAATATATTTAGGAAAAACTAATGTAATCTAATGAAGGATGTATTCTGGAAATCCCTAATTAGCTATGAAATTGAACATGAATTGTTAGGACAATGTCATAGTCATAGATGTCATATTACTTTTAAAGCAGTGAGAAAGAATACCGATTTTGCCATTATATGCATCACTGTTGAGACAACATGGAAAAAATTGAATTGCCATTTTCAAAAACATGTTAAGACACAGCAGAAGGTGGAGGAATAATGGGAGGAAAACTTTTTCTTGATAAATAGAAGTCATTCTGTCTAGCATATTAAAAGGAAATTGATAAGAAGTTTCCTTGCATGCATCCATGACTCTAATACTAAGGAGTTTTTGCTCAAAATGCAACAGGTGACAGAGAATACAGCAACCGAAAAGGGAAGCACAAGTAATCACTTTGATAATAGTAACAAACATGACAAGACCTTGGGTTTTTGTATCTGCAAAATCATCATCAAACTTTGTGTATATATTGTAAACAAGAGTTTAATGGTTCCATGCTTCTTTTGGGACAGCAGTGAGGTCTCCCTCTGGATGTTCACATTCAGCTGCTCTCATACTGAATGTGATGAGAAAGCATAGAGATTTAACCCGAAGAATAAAAAAAAGAGCAAAGCAAACAACATTCAAAGTAATCTCCTGAGAGCTCTTCATATCTGAGAGTATGGAATTAGACCATGAAGTTTTGAGTAACAGAATCATAGAATGGCTTGGGTTGGAAGGGACCTTAAAGATCACCAAGTTCCAAGCCCCCAGCCATGGCAAGGGACACCCTCCACTAGCCCAGGTTGCTCAAAGTCCCATCCAGCCTGGCCTTGAACACCTCCAGGGTTGGGACACCCACAGCTTCTCTAGGAAACCTGTTGCAGTGCCTCACCACCCTCCCAGTAAAGAATTTCTTCCTAAGATCTAATCTAAATTTCCCTTCTTTCAGTTTAAAACCATTACCCCTCGTCCTATCGCTATACTCCCTGATAAACCGTCTCTTGCCATTTTTCCTGTAGGCCCCCTTCAGGTACTGGAAGGCTGCTATAAAGTCTCCCTGGAGCCTTCTCTTCTCCAGACTGAACAGCCCCGACTCTCTCAGCCTGTCTTCATAGGAGAGGTGCTCCAGCCCTCTGATCATCTATGTGGCCCACCTCTGGATCCACTCCAATAGGTCCATGTCTTTCTTGTACTGAGGACTCCAGAGCTGGACACAGCACTCCACAGGGGGCCTCATGAGAGCAGAATAGAGGGGCAGAATCACCTCCCTCAAACTGCTGGTCATGCTTCATTTGATGCAGCCCAGGATACGGCTGGCCTTCTGGGCTGCAAGCACACATTGCCGGCTCATGTCCAGCTTTTCATCCACTAGTACCCCCAAGTCCTTCTCAGCAGGGCTGCTCTCAATCCTTTCTTCTCCCATCCTGTATGGAAACTGGCGGTTTCCCCAAGCCAAGTGCAGGACCTTGCACTTGGTCTTGT
The DNA here is from genome assembly GCF_001431845.1 of Calidris pugnax. Classification (NCBI taxonomy): domain Eukaryota; kingdom Metazoa; phylum Chordata; class Aves; order Charadriiformes; family Scolopacidae; genus Calidris; species Calidris pugnax. The sequence goes on along the minus strand of NW_015090999.1, from coordinate 2,005,960 downwards.
TGAACCACATGAGTTTCACATGGGCCCACTTCTTGAGCTCATCCAGGTTCCAGTAGATGGCATCCCATCCCTCAGGTGTGTCAACCGCAACACACAGCTTGGTGTTGTCTGAAAATTTGCTCAGAGGGCACTTGAACCCACTGTCTATGTCATTGATGAAGATATTCAATAGCACTAGTCCCAGTACAGACCCCTGAAGGAAATCACTTATCACCAGTCTCCATCTGGATTTAGCCATTGACCACTAGCCTCTGGATGCAACCATGCAACCAATTCCTTATCCACCAGACAGTCCCCCCATCAATTTAGTCCCCTATTTAGAGTGAAGGATGTTGTGGGGGACTGTGTCAAAGGCCTTAGAAAAGCCCAGATAGATGACATCCACAGCTCTTCCCTTGTCCACTGATGTATTCTCTCCATCATAGAAGGCCATTAGGTTGGTCAGGCAAGGATTGCCCTGGGTGAAGCCATGCTGGCTGTCTCGAAACATTCCCTGCCCCATTCCTCCACGTGCCTTAGCATAGCTTCTAGGATGTGTTCCAAGATCTTCCCAGGCACAGGGATGAAATGTCTGTAGTTGCCCGGGTCCTCATTTCTACTCTTTTTCAAAATGACTGCAATGTTTCCCTTTTTCCAGTCACTGGGAACTTCACCTGACTGAATCCTAATGTGACTTGTCACATGTGTCTCTTTGGGCTTAAATTTGATACCCTGATTAAGTAGAATTCCCAGTTTTGTATGTCTCAAATGAGTATATTATGCTATATTGTTATTATTGCTTCAAAAAAGCACTAACAATTCTGTTAGATTCTTCAAACTATCTTCTTGCTGTAAATTACAACTGGGCAAATAAAGAGGGAAGGAAAACTTCCTTTAAAAAAAAAAAACAAAAAACAACAAAACACATTTTTTGTCTTCCCCTCCTGTAGGTTTGATTTCTGAAAATACTCTAATGACAACAATTCACTATTAGAAATATTTTGAGACAATAAATTCTTCTAGGAAGCTTTTTGCAATAATTCCATTTTAAATTAACATGAACAGTATATGTATCAGAAATGGATTAGGCCTAACCCGCCATTGCACAAAACTATTTATCTGCTCAATCATAGCTATGAAATACAAGTTAAGTATCGAAATATCGCAATCAATGCAAAAAAGGTAAAAGGCAAAGTGGAGAATAATTCCCTGAAGTCATGCTCCAGCCATAGAGGTGTTATGTAATGAGAAACAACCTGAAAACTAATTGCATCTATTGTTTCTTGTAAACTCTTAGTGTAACTCTATCAGCTCTAAGACTTTCTCCAGATGCAGCTCCATCTTTTTATCTGTTTTTTAGTTGTTGTTGGTTGTTTTTTTCTAGATAGTTAACCAAGATATCAGCTACTAAGTTCTATGTTGAACATGGCAAGTAATTAGAAATGCCTGAAAATACAATCTAAATTAAGACACAGTGCACTGTGGGGAAAGGATGTCTGGTTTTACTGCCCTTCCAACTATATGTTTTATATATTTGCAAAACTAGCTTACAACTGCAGCAGTATGGAACCCATGGCAATAAAATCTTTAGGGCTTACAAAATGTCATAAAAAGCTCATGGACTATTTCTAGAAAAATCATGAATTATTTATGAAGCAACTTTCAGAATTTGGTTTTCTGTCCTCCTTCCATTTATATTATATGTCTCAGGGTCATCAATTTCAGTTTATTTTAACTTGTAAATGATAATCTTTCACTTTTGCTCTAGAGAGTAATAAACTTTGGGCATAGTGTCAAATAAAATGAAGGTAACCATTTATGGCATACATGCAAGATATGCTTATTAATTAAACATAGGCATTTAGAAAGAGGAAAATGTTAAGTGTCCACAGCTTCAAGGCAGCTTAAAATTTATGAGAGCTTTACTAAATGATTTATTTCAGTTTCATCTGATAATTAAAGTTGAATAAACAATTTCCAACTAATATTTTTTTTCCTAGCAAAATCATCCTCCTCTTCTGTTTGAAAATGGAGTAATAAGATGTGGTGGGTTGACCTCGGCTTGATGCCAGGTGCCCACCAAGCCACCCTATCACTCCTCTTCCTCAATTGGACAGGGGAGATAAAATATGACAAAAGGCTCATGGGCCAAAATAAGACAGGAAGATGACTCAGCAATAGTTGTCATGGGCAAAACAAATGCAACTTGGGAAAATTAATTTATTGCGAATCAAATCAGAGTAGGCTAATGAGAAATAAAAACTAAATGTTAAAACACCTTCCCCCGACTCTTCCCTTCTTCCCAAGCTCAAATTCATACCCAACTTCTCTATCTCCTGCCCTTGAGCAGCACAGAAGAATGAGGAATGGGGAGTGTGGTCAGTTCATCACATTGCCTCTGCTGTTGCTTCTTCGTTATGCTCTTCCCCTGCTTCAGAATGGGATCATGGGACACAGTCCTTCATGAACTGCTCCAACATGAGTCCTTCCATGGACTGCAGATCTTCAAGAACTGCTCCGGCATGGGTCGTTTCCATGGGGTATAGTCCTTCAGGAACAGACCGCTCCAGCATGAGACCTCCACAGCGTCACAGGTCCTGCCAGAAAGCCTGCTCCAGTGTGGGCTTCTCTCCATGGGCTCACAGGTCTCTTCACCAGCTGCAGCTGCCTTCAGAGCATATCCACCTTCTCTGGCATAGGATCCTCCACAGGCTACAGGTGGGTATCTTCTCCAACCTTGGATCTCCATGAGCTCCAGGCACACAACCTACATCACCATGGTCTTCACCACAGGCTGCAGGGAAACCTCTTCTCTGATGCCTAGAGTACCTTTCCCTTCTGCTTCTTCACTGACCTTGGTGTATGCAGGGTTGTTTCTCTCACATATTCTCCCTCTTCTCTCTTTTGGCAGCTACTGTGCAGCAGTTTTTACCCTTTCTTACATATGTTATCCCACAGGTGCTACCACCGTTGCTGATTGGTTCAGCTTTGGAAGTTGTGGATCTGTCTTTGAGCCAGCTGGCATTGGCTCTACCAGACACAGGGGCAGCTTCTTGCATCATCCCACAGAAACGACTCCCGCAGTCCCCCCACTACCAAAATCTTGCCATGTAAACCCAATACAGATGCCCAGCCCCATGCTCTGCAGGGAGACAGCAAGTCGCGTGTAGGACTGGGTTTTTTTTTCTTTTTTAGAATTTTATTTTAATAAAATTATTTAATTTTTATATTATTTTACTTGAATTAGAATTAGAATTATCATTAAAATACACATTCATCACACAATCTACAGTCTTAACAATTTTCACTTACATCAACAAAAGAACTCCCCTCACCAAAATCAAAATAACATCATCACAGTACCAGCAAAGGTGGACAATTTACACACAATCCACCCCTCATTCCTCCACCACAATTAAACCAACAAAAATTCTTCATAATTAGTCCACTATCTAGCATTTTTCAACCAATGTTTTGCCCATTAGCTTTCCAGTTTCTATCCTTATCCCAAATTCCTCATGCCACTTACTGGGCACCAAAAAGGACTGTGATCTGTTGACCTTGGCTGGCTGCCAGGTGCCTACCAATCCACTCTATCACTCCCCCTCCTCAGCAGGACAGGGGACAAAATAAAACCAAAACAACCCTCATGGGTCAAAATAAAGCCAGTTAATAAAGAAAAGCAAAGGTCACGCGCAGAAGCAACAGAAAAAAAAAGATTTCTTGCCTACTTCCTATCAGCAGGTGATGTCTAGCCACTTCCCGAGAAGCAGAGTCTCAGTATAAGCAGGAGTTGCTCCAGAAGAAAAGCACCTTAATAACGAATGCCCCCTGACGTCCTTCTTTCTCTTAGCTTTCATTGCTGAACACAATGTCATATGGTATGGACTATCTCTTTGGTCAGCAGTTCTGTCTATGTCCCCTCTCAAATTCTTGCTCACTCCCAGCCCACTGGCCTTTGGAGGCCAGGTTTGGCTAGACAGTGTTGATTCTATGCTCAGCAGTAGCCAAAGGACTGGTGTGTTACCAACAGTGCTGTAGCTACGAAAAAAAAACATAGCACTATGAGAGCAGCTATGGGGAAAGTTAACTCCATACCAGCCAGACCCCATACAGTTCTCTAATAAGAAAAATAAAAGCTTGTGTGCAAGCAGATTCTATCACACCAGTACATAAACGACAGAGTTTCTGTGGACTAAAATGCTAGAACCTCACATACTTTTGGACAGACCAACCATGGTGCATGCTTAAAGCCTAGCCATACACTTCAAAAAGTGTTGTTCTTCTCTAGAAGAGCTGTAGCACCAACAAGTGCAGGAATATCCCCAGCCAACACAGACCAAAGACGAAAAACAGATCTGGAAGGCATGTTCATCGACAAAAAGTTATCATCCCCGTGTATGAGTGAGTTTTCAAGCTGTGTTTTTGAACCATCTGAGTGAAGTTAGTGAAGGACTGGGGGAAGAAGCCTGAACTGGAAGAGAGGCAGTGCTGCTCAGTGTTTATGAGCTGAAAGAACAAACTTATCAGCTTTGTAGTGGGAGATGAAGGAAGCTTTCTGTTTGCATTTTAGTGTAGATGTGTATCTCAGATTGTCTGTCTAGGAGTCCCCTTATAAAAAAATGCGGAGAAATTACAACTTCTGCAGTACAACTAATTACATTCTAGGGGGATAACTACATTTGGTCATATGAACAATGCAACAGAGGCACATATTTCTCTCAGTTGAACAGAAATGGAGCTTAGGGCAACCATCCCAACTGTAGATGTTTAAAGTCAAAAGAGATTAATCCTGCCTGGGGGCTTTGCCTTCAGAATACACATGAACTCATAAGTTTGTCTTTCAGGATTGGAATAAAATTCTTTTCTAACAATCTCCAGCAATTGTGCAAACTGCAGCATATGGTAATGAACCATCACTTGCTGACTTCTGTAGAGTCACTGCACACATAAGCAACATATTGTTTTGTGCTTCTGGAAAAAATCAATGCTTAAGATCTATTCAAATAATAAAATATTTTGGCAACAAAACTATGAAGATAAATCTTTGAAATCAGGATGCATATAAAATATTCCTGGTATGAATTGGCTAATTGAAAACCCATCTCTTCAGAATTCCATAGAGTTTATCTACTATCACTGGCCAAAATATTTTTTTTGACTCAAAACATTTTGACCTATCCCTCTCAGTGAGAAAATATCAGATACAGCACTGAATACAATGCAGGAGGAAGCTGAGTTGTCTAGCTCAAACACAGAATTGTCTGACTTCTAGTTAATGTTGTAGTAATTTACCTAAATCTAGCTAGGAATTGTAAAACCATTATCTGAAATGGAAGCAGTGGGTGTGGGAGGGGGGAAAGCAGCCAGGAGTTAAAAACCTGTTACTAAGCTTAGAGTATTCACCTTTCCCGCTGAACACAGGATTGAATTTCTAAAGGTAATAATGTATTCCTTAACAAGAAAAGCAAGCTAGACCTGAGAGGATTTATAGAATCATGCAATACCTCAAGTTGGAAGGGACCCATAAGGATCATGGAGTTTAACTCCCTGCTCCTCTCAGCACTACTTAAAACTAAACTATATGGCTCAGAGCATTGTCCAGGTGCTCCTTGAACTCTGACACACTTGGTGCCATTACCACTTCCCTGGAGAGCTGTTCCAGTGAAGAACCTTTACCTAATTCCAATTTGAACTTCTCCTAATGCAGCTTCATTACACTTTCTCATGTCCTATCACTGGCCACCAGAGGGAGGAGATCAGCACCTCCCCATCCATTGCTCCCCTTGAGAAAGTTGTAAACTACAATGTAGACTGCCCTCAAATTTCTCTTCTCCAAGTGACCTTTCTCCAAGTGACCTCAGCCACTCCACCTAAGACTTAACTGTGAGACCTTTCACCATCTTGGTTGCCCTCCTCTGGACACATTTTAATAGATTGATGTCCTTCTTATATCAAGGTACCCAAAACTGCACACAGTACTCGAGGTAGGGCTGCACCACTACAGTGTAGAGTGGGACAATCATCTCCCTCAACTGGCTAGCTATGCTATGCTTGATGCACCCTAGGACACAGTCGACCTTTTTGGCTGGCAGGGCACACCTCTGACTCATATTCAACTTTCCACCAACCCAAACACCCAGGTCCTGCATCCAGATCAGTTATAATGGAAAGGGAAACAGAAGGGGAATAAAAGGAAGGGAAATAAAACTTTTTGCTTACTAAATACTAGTTTTAAATGTCATGAATAGTGAAATTTTTGGTCCTTTGGTTAGAGAAAACAAAAGAATGCAATTAATTTATAAATTTAATTACTGGTGATGTTAATTGCATTTAAAATAACATTAAATGTAATTAATTTCTTTGGTTATTTCAGTATACCTTTGTATGTACATACTATTTCAAATCAGAAGTCATTAGTATGACTTATTTTACTACTATGAAGGGTGGAACAGTTAGTGCCAAATGTTCTGTATCAAATTAAGGCTACCTTGATATATTTACATGTTTACTCCTGAAATGAGGGAACCAAATACTATACAGAGTAGGAAACTGTCGTGGTTTCAGCTGAAATCACCACAACTGGACCGACAGATGGCCCTTCCCCTCCCCCCCGAAAAGAGGAGAGGAAGAGATAAAGAGATTTAGAAGTTTAGAATTAACTAAACTACTTTAATGGAGAATTAATATTAAAATTAAAAAAAAAGAAGAAAATAATGAAATAGATACAATATATACAGAACTGTATCAATCTCCCAGGGTGAGAGTCACGTCACTGGCAGGCACTGGGGAAGTCCCAGACTGGACTCAGAGATGGATGAGAACTGGATTCCAGCTCTGGACCCAGGAACACTCAGATCGGGATCAAAGGCAGATGAACAGACAAGAGTCCTCTTCGGACGTCGGCCATCACAGGAAGCGCCTTGACCCTTTGATCCCTCAGCTTTTATACTGAGCATGGAGCAGATGGGATGGAATACCCCAGTTGGTCAGGTTTGGGTCACCTGTCCTGTCTGCTCCTCCCCACAGATGGGACCCCTCTACATTTTCCCGTTTTCGACCCTCTAAGGGGCAAATAACGAAAATTGGCTGACCTTGGTTTTTATAACAATAAGTATAAGCAAGGGCCTCTCTGCACACCATTCCTTGGCATTTAGCACAAACATTGGTCTTATCATTTTTAGAAGGAGCAGTTTTCTCCATAATATGCTGTTAATTTCAGAGAGTTAGAGGAGGCCTAGCTAAAATGTAAAACTACAGAACACAAAATTGGTTTGGTTTTACTTCAAACTGGGATAGCAACGGATTCTTCCAGGGAACTCGGGTCAACTTGAGTATTCAGTTTCCAAGAAAAAAAATCTCAAAAATTGACTTGAACCAGACAGTACAACTTCTTTTTTCCACTCTCTTAAATTAGTTTTTCACTTGGAAGCTTCTAGGTAACCAAAAAAATTTCCAGGAACATCTTTTCAAGCTTAATATCTTATTCATACATTCACTAAAAGAGTTAACTATCATAGTGCTAAATGATGACGTCTGTTAGAACTATGCATTCTGACTACAGCTTGTCAAGGAACATTTCAAATAGCGTTAAACTGCAATTTCCTTTCAGTCTGATGCATAAAAAGAGCCGTCCAGTGGTAAAAATCGAGTAGTACGTGTACGTATTCCATGGATCTGCATTAAAGTATTGATCCATGTCAATTATAAAAACAGGTAGAAATATGTCCTATATTTCATATGGAGGTACAAACACTATAATCATGAACAAAGTTATATTTTATTTTTATATCTCTCCTTAGGATTACAAACTATGTTTTTATCCTTCCACATTAATTAATTACTAGGACATACGACATCAAGTATGACCAGAAGATTCTTACAATTTGATCTATTTGTTTTTTTAAAAAAAATTGAGTTCCCTTTCACCCCTGAACAAGGTATGGAGCCCAGAAAATCAAATGAGAAGTCTACACTGTTGTAAAGTTTGTATAAAGTTGGATCTGCCAACTTTACTTTGCTCTAACGCTACTTTGATACCCACTGCAACTATGGAATCTGAAATCCACAAATTGCACAAATTGACTCTGTAATTTTGTAACACCTTGTAATTACTCAGTTTATGTCATCAATGACTGAAGATCAGCCCTCTAAAGTATTTGCTTTTTTTAATCCTGGCAGGGACATAGAAGTTTGTTTGCAGTACAGCAGCTTAGATTTTAGACAGGGTTTTCCAAAATCTGCATACTCAATCACTAGTTCCTCACTCCCTGATATATTGCCAAAATTTCTCTAAGACATCACTAAAGAATTCTAATGACACTGTCAACCTATTGCATATAACTGACAGTTTTAACCTTTACGTTTTGAGAAACATTCAATAGTTTTTTCCCATACCACTTCACAATAATATCTATTTTTGTGTTTCTGGATGATGTGTTTCAGACAGCCTCCCGCATGCCAAGTTATTAAAAGCTTCAATACGACCCACAGTTAAATAGAGAATTATATGACATAGATTTCACCATCTGGCACAGGAGCTTGATCTTTTGTAGATGTTCTAAAATTATTTGTCAACCAAGAATATTTCATTAGATAGCTGTTTTGCAGTCATGATACACTTTATTATATGGAAGTATATAAAAATAGCACTAAAATTCAGGTTATACACACTTGAGGCATATCTGTACCAACAGGTACAAAGACATTTGCAATGATTCCAAAATACCTAAAGTTTGTGGAAATTCAGTCCTGTAAACACTATGGCCATATTTGAATAGCAGTGTGCTAAAGTCTGTAAGTCCAATCAAGAAGGAAATTTTACAAGAGTACAGCACAGTTTCATATTCACAATAATGGTAGGAGTTGGTCCAGACATTCTTGTACAATGCCATTAATACGTAACAGCAGTTCACTAACTCAGAAATTTTTCTACTATACTTCACTGTGTAGACATGTCTTCTGATGTCACTCTGAGTTGACAGGAGGAATTAAAAAGATTATAAGGTCTGAAATGCTTGTTAAGGTGAGGTCTTTGGGTCACATAAATAAAATAAGCTCTTGGATTTCAACAGAGCTGTATTGAGTTCTGCCATTCACCAGCTGAAGAGGCATATCTATTTGAGATTTTAATTTGCATTACCATAAACAAGGGATGTTTTGCTTAAAAATCCAAAATTAGAAACAAGTAATCGCTGTTTTTTTATTAGCATTATGTGCTTTACTGCAGCACATTGTGGAGAATCACAGACTTTGATTATGGAATATGATAAATTGATGAAAAGTATTTTTGTGTGGTTTTGGTGATTTAAAATAGATTCCTATATGAGAAAAACAATGGCCTCTGGTAGCAAAGAATCGAGAAGTTTCCAAACAAAAAATTCCAAATTCCTGAAGTCACAGAGAAATACCTGTTAAGATTGTTCAAGATAAACCTTGCAACTCCCAGGGACTCTATCAAAAACCTCAGTGAATGCTCATCTGCTTTTATAGGTACCTTAATTTCTTGAAATCTGTCTGGCAGCTCTTGAAATCTCTGATCATACCTATGCACATCATTCACAGACAAACTGTTACAAACCTTCTTAAAAGTAGACTTTTTAAAAAGTATACCCAGTTCTATTCTCTTAATTCATGAGAACTTATTTAAGCTTCACAAGAAAGAGGGTCAACAGATTAGTCAATTACCCTGCTGTTCCAGTTTCCTGACACTGCCAGACTGGTAGCTCTTCTCAGTAGTCCTGAGTAATCAGAGAGGAAGCTGAAACAGAATAATAAAAAAATGAACTGTATAATGGGGAAAGGAGGGTAAGCTTCAGGCAAAAAGGCTTGAGTGGGAAGTTGCTTTTGTTCCAGGAACTGGGCATTCTGATGAGCCATTGATGCTTGAACAGCTCATGACTGATTGTGCACAGAAGCAGCCAAGTCATTTGAACTATGAGTCGGCCATCTAGGAACACAGATATGCTTGGCTTCTTGACTGCAGTGCAAGGACTCCTTCAGCTCACCAAGTACATGCACTGTAAACAAATGGTACTGAATGCAAACAACATGTGATGGATTCTTACTACCACCTCTAACCTAAGCAATTTCTTCAGCTGGCAGATGGATTACTCCAATCAGTGTATTTCACCTAAACCTAAGATTGTGGAGATAAGAGTACAGTAACTGAATACACGAAATCAATCCTTGCTGCAATTGTTAAATTATTAGGACAATTACCTACACTGTCATCTCTGTGTCAAATTATGTGATAAGTAAGCAGCCAGGAAAAGGGAAGGCAGAAATCCTTCAATTTTATCATTCTTCGACCAGCATGCATATTTTATTTCTACTAAATTATTTATAGAATACTTTCTGGTTGTCTACAGAAAGCTCAAGATATTTTTATGTATCATTAAATAATCTGATGACCTATATCCACATGTGATGGGAAAGTCCCCTGGGTTTAGTTAAAACTCCTATCATTACATACTTTAAGTCTACAAGGTACTTGAACTTAATATGTTATGCTATTGCTTTTTTACCATCAGGCATTTGACATGCTTAAATGTATAAACGTAAGCAGCTAAATGCCACTTACTTTTTGACAGTCATTCTCTGACAGGACATAAATAGTATTTGCTGAACTGAGAAACTACAGTTACAAGTCATAGCTACAGTTACATCGTCTGTGCTTTAAAGAAAACCAGTAAGTATGGTTTCATCTGCACCATTTTAGTGCATACCTTTCGTCTTTCTACAATCTGGAACCTTTATAAAGAAAGTTCTCAGTGTCCATGATGATGTAATTAACGTAAGTACAAATTTCAGCATGTGGTCCTCAATCCAGATCATATTTCAAACCGTAAATTTTTGCTAACGGACTTTTCAAAATCCATTTGATGTAGGAAAAATAAAACATTGTGCATGAGCCTGAAATCCTTCTTCTGGCAAAATGCCTTATGAACCTAATGAAAATGTCTGAGGAAAAAAATGCAGGGATGGACCTTCTTAGCTACATACAGTAGAAAACAAAAGTAATTCCTTTGAAGAATCTTACTGATATGGAAAAAATAAATCACAAAGTTAGTATTCATAGTATGTCTACTTTCTATTGATAGAATTAATCTCATTTGGGCAGGAGGGTGGGGTGTGGGGCAGGGATGGGTAATGCAATAGCCTCCCTTTATTTTTGTAAACAAGTCACACTTCGTTCAGACCTTGTTTTACTTGGCTGAAACATGGCTTTGCCTAGTAACTAGTGCTTTTAGACTATATTTTTTTTCTCACTTTCAAATATTTTATATAGCTCAACACAAGTTTTAGGACCCCAGAGGGACCTAAAACTTCTAAGAGCTTTTGCAAAAATAGATGCCTCAAACCAAACAGTACCTCAACAGGCAAGTTATTTGAAGTTGGTTTCTCTCAAAGAGAAGTTCATCTTTCAAGGTGAGCCAACATTTTAGAAACATGCTATGAGTTCATCACCAAACTCAAATTCATAAACTCTCTAACATGTCTGTAAAACTGGAAAAAAAATCCCTCTTGTTTTTGATGTGAGACCTGCAAATATTTTTCTTGATATTTATTTCACCTTTTTCCATTTTGCAAAAATATGTCCTTTTTTTCTGCTTACCTAATATACCTAAAATGGACACAATTGCTTGCATTGCATAAGTTTCAGAAGCACTTCACTGTTACAGATTCACTATTACAGGTTGTTCAGCCTGGAGAAGAAAAGGCTCCAGGGGACCTTATAGCGGCCTTTCAATATCTGAAGGGAGCCTACAGGAGAGCCAGAGAGGGACTCTTTGTCAGGAAGTGTAGTGATAGGACAAGGGGTAATGGTTTTAAATTGGAAGAGGGGAGATTTAGATTAGATACTAGAAAGAAATTATTTACAGTGAGGGTGGTGAGGCACTGGAACAGGTTGCCCAGGGAGGTCATGGCTGCCCCATCCCTGGAGGTGCTCAAGGCCAGGCTGGATGGGGCTTTGGGCAACCTAGTCTAGAGGGAGGTGTCCCTGCCCATGGCAAGGGGGGTTGGAACTAGATGATCTTTAAGGTCCCTTTCAACCCAAACCATTCTATGATTCTATGATTACTGTACGTCCTTGCTTTCTCTCAGCACCATTGAAAATGTCAGATTTTTGGGGGGATAATATTAGTCAACTTATGCTTCAAGAGCTTAAAAGGGAAAACAAGCTATTTTTTGTTGATGAGTTTTCTTCCTCCTGAGGAAGAAATTAAGTTGAAACATTTAGGGAGGAAATTTATTCTGTCTTTTTCACAGTGATATAAGGGTACAAAGTAGTATGACTAAAAATAAGTGATTTATTCTGCCTTAAATGTGAGCACAGGAGAATCTGAACTACAAGGCAGCATTGAAGAACAATTATTTTCTGCACATGAGGTCAAAGAGCCAAAGGGACTGCATACTTAAAACAGACCCATGCAAGAAAATCCCTCAGCTGATCCTCCCTTGAAAAAACCATCACTTTCAGTGTCTATGCAGGCAACCAGATGAAATACAGGAAGTGGCTGGCTTTTTTCATTTGGCAAAGCAACTGTGTCATGCAAGGGCAATGGTTTTATTCCTCTAAAGTAAAAGAGGAGTTCAGTCTTGCTCAACTTATCATGAAATGCTTTACTTAACCCATTCTATTTTGTTACCATTTTCCAAAAGTAGACTTCTTCATAGTAAGTCAAAGAAGGTCCATACATCTAAGATAACACATTTGCAAAGATCACAGTAACCTCATCCATCTGTTTAAAAAATATGTGGAAAATGAATGTCACATTTAGCACTTATTAGTTAACTGCATTTCATTTTGTAATCATTTTGTGGCAAGCAGAATTTAAGAAAAATTATTTATTCTGAACAAAAGAAATAAATGGTAAGATAACATTTCTCTCCTTCATAGTAGAATAATCTACCTTTCAATCAGAATTATATATTTTTTAAAAATGTCCTGAATAATTGCAAGGAAAACCATGTTTTGTAACATATCAGTAAGGTACAGGAAAATACAGAAAAGTAAAGCAAGGGAGACCCCTTGTGGACTGATTCTCATTTAATACAGACGCCATTCAGTGATTGTATTAATCACAAGATACCATGGAGATAATTATATTTTCTATAAGCACGTATAATAAATAGTACTAAAACAATCCTAAATGCTTCATAAAATCAATATATAGATTTTTTTTCATAAAGCAGCTTATCTTGTTTTTTCTTATGCAGTGTATAGAAATATGCACTTCTCTTCAGCCTTTAAAAATGAGAGTGCTATTTCTCAGATAATTCATGGTCTAAAATTTCTCATTGATGTTGTTAACTGAAAATTAAACACATCATTACACTTCCATGTTATTTTGAAGAAAAAAATAGTCATTTTTTGGTGATTTTTAAATCAAGTTGTCTTCTTGAGGCTGTAGGTGAAAACATTGTTTGCCAAAAATTTACAAATAAAACTTTCTACCTTCTCTAGAAAAAATTATATGTGGAATTTTACTCAGATACCATAATAAGCATGGTCATTGAGAAAACTTTTCTTCATTAAATACTTATTAAAAAAAAAAAAGAAAATAAGAGAAAATAATTTGACTGACAACTTGTCTGGTAAAGCAGACCATCTACCAAAATTAAAAATGTTTTTTTTCTTTTTCTTTTTTTTTTTTCTTAATGTAACTGAAGAGAGTTTGCTTTAGAGAAGCAGATAACCCATAAGCATTTAGACAACCTTAGGCAGAAAGCAAGACCTCTGGAAAAGAATGAAGGGAAAGAGAAAGGAAAAAGATTAGAAAAAGACTGTCAGGCCCCCAAGATGAATTCTAAAGCAGTGGGGAAAGGGAATTCATAACTTTACAAGATGAGGAAATATCTTATAGATAAAGGAGTAACTATCATCCTATCTCAGTTTGGAAACCACATTTCAGTGGTTTCCAGTGGTAGGATGAGGGGCAATGGGCACAAGCTGGAACATAGGAAGTTCCATTCAAATACGAGGAAAAACTTCTTTACAGTGAGGGGGACAAAAACTGGAACAGGCTGCCCAGGGAGGTCGTGGAATCCCCTTCTCAGGAGATTTTCAAGAGCCGCGTTGATGCAGTCCTGAGTGATGTGCTCTGGGCAACCCTGCTTTAGCATTGGGTTGGACTAGATGATCTCTAGAGGTCCCTTCCAACTGACAATTCCGTGATTCCGTGAAAAATTACAAAAGCCTGGTGGCAGTGAGAGAAATGCCTTAGCAGCGCTAGTTAAAGCTATAGCAGCTCTATATTTCTGAGCAATGTGATCTTCTCAGAGGGAATGGGGGCACCAGAGAAATAAGCCACTCTGCTCTTTGCTAAAACTATCAGTCTCCACATGTCTCTCCTCTCTGTTTTTGCTGTAGTTAATTCAAAACAAACACAAGAACAGCAAGTCATAGGTGAGATAGACTTTTTACAAAGCATAGATCTCTTCCAACCAAGGTGCTAGTCACTGCATTAACATTCCCCTCAAGCCAACTTTTAGAATTTGGGGTATTTTCAAAAGTAAAACACTTTAATAATTCATTGGGACTAGTAGAACAAACAAACAAACTTGGTTACTAAGGCAATTGTGCTAACTCATTGACCCTTTCTTTGTTTTCTGTAAGTATCCTGATGAAAAACTTGGCAGTTGGTGCCACTTAGGCCTGTAAAAGAAACACAAATAACTTAAACAGGCAGATCACCTGCTGTATTATGTCATCACTAAAGTACTTACATTGTACCCACAATCATAACTCAGTTGCAAGGGGAATTGACTGGCTTGGAAGTGTAAGGTTAGATGGAATTGGAAAGATTGGCTGCTGGATTTATACATGAACTTCAGCTGCTACACTGTGAGAACCAGGCCTTTTCTTCAAGACTGTCTCTATGAGACTTCTCTTCCTTCATTATTAATGCCAGGGAGCTACTCTGGTGTGATGCTCTAGCTCCCACAAGCAGCCTGGCTGAGCGCAGCCATGGGCCTGTGGCACCAGGCCTGGGGCAAATCTGCAGCTCTTGCAACGCTCAGAGCCTTGTTAGAGGCAGCCAGGAGCACACCACACATATCTGCCAGGAATTTATCACTAGCCAATTAATATTTTAACAGTATAACAGTCCACATTATCTAATTATTATGGAAAGGCCCATTAATCACCTCCTTAAATCTGTTTAAAAGAAAATCCTTCTTAGATTCTACTTTTTTTCTTCTGGTGTTACGCTCCTCTGTCAAGTCTGGCTTTTTCTGTTGACCATTTCAGCCTTCATCGGGAAGGCTGGGGTCTGGGGCACCTAGTCATGTCGCTGGTGTTCTGTGGTCTCCACTGGGATGAGTGGAGCACTTACAGCTGGTATGCCCCCCCTTGACCAGGGAAAGGGATGTTTCTTTTCTCTCCCTGCCTTCTGGAGGCCCCCTGGGGGAGATCGGCAGGTATCCATCCACACCATGACACAAAGGGCAATTGCTCCCCCTCTGCTTGTCTGCTGGCAAGAGATAATTACTCTGCCCTCCTTACCTGTCAAGACTTTTTTATGGAATAGTAAACATATCTTTCTCCGTAAGAGTCATGCCTTGCTTGTTTTCATGTAGCTTATCTGGTTAGGACTGTAATTGCATTTGTATATGCATGTATGTACTGAATCAGCCCAATAACCTATCTCCAGAAGTAACTCCTCATAGACTCCTATGAAGAGTAACAACTAGATAAACATGTGATATGGCTCCCAGTACCCTCCCCGTCTCAAACTATTTTCAGGTCTCAAATACCACCTTGAGGTTGAGGGTTGTCTTAGGCATATTAAAGCTTCTCTACAGTAACCCACATTTGATCAGTCCTTGAATACTTGTCCAGGTTTCTTGAATCTTGCAAACTTGAATCTCCAATACCACTTGGCAAAGTTCCATGGGCTATGAGCAGGCACTACCCTTCAGTATTTCTCTAGTCCTTGTTCTGGAAAAGACAAATTATCTTTTATCCACCCTCTTCATGCTACTCATTTCATAGAACTTTGTCACATGCTTCCAAAACTGGGCCACATTTGAAAATGCTAAGGAGATAGAAACTTTCTAGGTATTTAGAAACTGTTGTGCATGTAAGTCATGCCACAGCAATCCCACTAGACGACTTGCCGTATCTCGATATGCCTAAACACATAAAATCCTGCTCAAAATGTGTAGAATGATGAAAACCAAAACCATATCTCACTAGCAGTTCAGATTACTTTAAGCTATTACATTGAAAAGGATTTATATCAGCCTGACTGAATTTACAATGTCACCGAATGGTTGCTAGGATCAGAAAAACAATTATTTCCAGGAGAATACTGATAGATGCTATTTCTGAGCTTCCTTTTACTGCGGAGGCATGTTGGCTCCATATATCATTTATAAATTACATTGATTTGAAAATGAAACTGAATCATGACGACTAGGGTCTGCCATGCCTTAGTTCTCAGTGTTCCCTGACCTTCCAGTTTACCCTGCTGTCTTTCAGACATTATGAAGTGAATGAAAAACACTAATTATACGAGCATAATCATATGGGACAGAACTAACACAAGCCACTCCTGAGACATAAGCAAGTCCAAGCATAGAAGTAATCTAAAGTTTTATAAGCAAAATAAAAAAGCCTATGTAGTCCTGTATTTTCTAGTCAGTATTTCTTCATCCTAGCTATGCTTTTCTTTAATATGGTATCAACTCAGTATTTTACGGAAAAACAACTCTCTACATTCTTCATTTTAGATCATCTATGAAAAGGAGATGTGCACAAAACATAATTCAAAAAAGAGCAAAACAATTTTATTTCATAATGTAGCACACTGAGGAAGCTGAAAAATTGCACTGTAGAAGAACAATGTTACAGACCTATGAAACTACTTATTGTTAGCAGCCTAAGAATTCTGATTACTCTGGTACCATTATAAAATATAACTGATACTATTATTTTGGGGAGAAAGTGTTGTTTCATTTTTTGAACTTAGTCTGGCCAGATATTTAGATCTACACAATGCCAATACTAAGTCAAGACTCTAAATTTAATATAACTTTCTTTTCAAGACTTGTAATGGCTCTGTAGTCAGCATGTAACTTTCCCTGGGGCATCATATATCTAGAATCTGTCTTTTGTGCTTGTATGGTCCTTTGTACGGCCTTTTTTATGACTCAAATTAAGAATGACCTTATATAACCATTCCTTGTTTTCTTGAGAGTATAATGTCCCAAGTCCTACATTTTAAAGCTCCATGCACATTACCTATGCAAGTGTCATTAACCTTTCTTTCTGGGTAAGTTTTTTTTTCCATTCACTGCTTTTAGGCCTTTAATACCATGCCAAAATACTAACATCATTTCCAGTAGCAGACTTTAGTAATTGCCACAAAATTCCACATTACTTAGCTAATTGCACACTGTGGTAACCCATTTAAAATCACCCTTTTCTGTATCACAAATGTAGCTAAACCAATTTTTTAAAATCTATTTCAAGGAAACAATATCTATAGATAATGCCACTGCTTCTTTTCCTTAATTCATTTACTAAGCTTAATTGCCCTAAAATCTAAAAAAAAAAAAAAAAGAATATACAAACTGTTAAAATACATCTGTCACTTTGAATGTTTATAACCAAGTATATGGAATAACTCCAATAATATTTTCTTTTATCAGAAAGTACGTAGGCTTTTTTTACATCACTAATTAAGCATTGATAATATTTTCACTTTCCTCTTTTTTTTTAAGGAAAGCAGTGCTTAGTGCCCAAGACATTTGATCTTTATACACTCTGTCCTATCCTATGTATACAAAACAGAAGAAAATAAAACACAAGCTGAAGAAATCTGCACTGTCTGAATGAGTCAGGTGTCCAGAAAACCTGTTGGACCCCATGTGCCAAGAACGCGATCAATAGTGTAATTTCCAGATCATACTTAGTGAAAAGCAGAGTATCCAGGGGTCAATACTAGGGCCCATTTTGTTCAACATCTTTATCAGTGATCTGGACAATGATACCGAGTACAACATCAAGAAAGCTTTTAACAGCACTAAACTCTGTGAAGTGGCTTACTCAAGTGGCCATGTATCAATTCAGAGGGACCCCAGGAAGTAGAGGACTGGGCTGAGAGAAACCTCGCGAGGTTCAAGAATCATAAAATCACAGAACCATTTAGCTTAGGAGGGCTCTCTTGAAATTAGCTAGTCCAATGCCACCATTCAGGCAGAGTCAGCTAGAGGTACATCGTCTGCTGAGAAGAGTCTATCTCCCTCATCTTCATTCCCTTCTGTCAGGCATTTATACGCATGGACCAGATCTCGCCCTGACCCCTCCCTTCTCCAGGCTGAACAGTCCCAGCTTTCAGGCTCTCCTCATACAAAAGATGCTCCAGACCCTTACTCATCTTTGTGTCTCTGCTGGACTTGCTTCAGTAAGTGCATATCTTTCTTGTACTAAGGAGTCCAAAATTGGAGGCAGTACTCCCAATGCAGTGCCACCAGTGCTAAGCAGAAAAGGATTGTCTCCCCTGAACTGCTGGTAACAGTCCTCTTAATGCAGTCCAAGACACTGTTGGCCTTATTTGCTATGAGAAAGGATTTCTGGCTCGTGTTCGGCTGCTGTCCACCAGAACCCCAAAGCTCTCTGCAGAGCTGCTTTGCAGAGAGTCAGCACTCAGTATATCCCTGTGCCTGAATTCATTCATCCGAGTCACAGAACTTTGCATTGCTCTTTTTTGAGCTTCATGAGATCACCCTCAGCCCATTTCTCTAGCCTACCTAGGTCCCTCTGAATGGCAGCACAACCATCTGTCCCCCAGTTTTGTGTCATCTGTGAGAACTTGATGAGGATGCACTCTGTCCCAGCATCCTCATTAATAAAGTTATTAAATAGTATTGACCCCTGGTTTATGTCCCAGCCCCTGGGGTACACCACTAGTGACTTACCTCCAGTTGGACTTCATCATGCTGATCAAAATACAGTGGGCCTGGTCTTTCAGCCAGTTTTCAACCCACCTCAGTGTGTTGTTATGTAACTCATAGTTTGTCAGCTTAGATTTGAGGATGTTGTGGAATACAGTGCCAAACATTTTACCAAAGATGAGGTAAAATGCTGAATTTGATCTATATTGGAGACATTTCTTCTTTTCAGAGGAAACATGTCTCTCTTTAGAATTCTGGCTCTTTTATTGCCTTACACTTGCTAAATAAAAACTAAGAAACCTCAATCAGTAGGTGATGGAGAAACCTTGGCACAAGGTATTATTTTATTAGTAAAACTCTATCACAATTTGAATGTTAGTATTATAATAATAAAAAAGTATAAGGAGCACACTTTAGGAAAAAAATAGACCATTACATTTCTGCACATACGTGAATTTATCATCAATTCAAGGTGTTCATATCTCATCTATATTCAGGAAGAGTACAAGTATATTTCTTTCTCTTCATGTATGGTGTTTATGCAGGTATATGTCACTGGTCAAAGGTCCAGCTCACTAAATGTCATCCAAGAACACCAAATTCTGTGTCCAGTAAGATACACAGGATTAGATTTCTGTGCAGACAGACAGAGCTAAACATTGATTCCCTCTGAAGCTGCACACAGTGTGCAATTCATGTAGAATTCACAGTTACAGGGTGTTGTGAACTCTAAAAGTAAGGAATAAGTCGACAAATTGATGAAAGAAAAATGCAAGTGGCTATTAGGAATAGTGGGCAAAGTGCAACATCTTGCTCAGCAGCAAAACAAGAAACATTCCTCTTCCACAAGCTGGAAAGATATGTGATGTGCAGGATCAGTCTGTACATTTTGTGTTGGTTACAGTATTTTTTTAATCATCTGCTACCATCTCCAGTAACATCATTAATAACTTGAATATTAATGTTATCAGCATCCTGGCTTTATGTTAAAAGCTTAATAGAAGAGAAAACAGGTTTGAGCAATAAGAACATGAATAGTCCTGTTGAATTTAGTAGGACAACTCAATATTACAGGTTAAGAATGTCTGTAAATACTGTATTGGGTATGAGCTTTTTCTCTTGTTTGAAGTACAAGTATTTATTTGTTCAAAAGCTAGTATAAAGCAACATTTTTATAACATCAAAACCCTGTATCATAGATAGACAGTGCTCCACCTTATTTTTTTATATGAAAGTACTTTGACTTCAAATTAATATGTCTATAACTGCAGCTCAAATCACAAATTGATTATATCACATCTCTAGACAGTAAAAGAGTTTTTCAAAGACTAGTACCACAGATGGCTGAACTCCGAGTGGTTTGTACTGCTGTGTTGTAGGAATTCTGGAAACAATCATTACTTCCTGTTAACATTCTGTAACAACATTTTAGGCTGCCTTCAAGGTAAAGAATTCCATTCTCAGGAGGTGATTTGATTTCATTTACCAATTCATCTCCACATAACATTCCAATAGAAGAGTCTGTTCTAGAAAAAAAAAGTCTCCATTTTATTACTGTCATGTGCAAGATTATATACTAGATAAGGTGATATATTCTGTTTTTTAAAGAAAATTAAGAATGGTCAATGTCTTCTGCTCTATCAGCCATTAATAGAAATCTGAAATCACCATGAAGCTATATAGACTGATAAAAGAAGTGAAATTAAGTTGCAAGATTGCTTCTATTCAGATCAGGAAATCACTGAAAAATAAAACTTTAGTGTGAAAACATAAGGAAAAAATACTATAATTCTTATCTTACTATTGAAAGTGTTATTAAATGTAATTAATATGTATGTGTAATGAATATTTATTTACACTTAAGCCTACATATGTCATTTCAACTCGTTAAAATACTGGCATTATTTATATATTCATTACTGATGGTACTACTTTGGCAGAAGGAATAATAGCTGTCTATTCAAACTTCAAGTCACAGAATAGTTGGTGTGAATAATTAGTGACAAATAATTAGGCAGGTAGAGCCCTTTTTGTCTCAATGAGTCCCTTATGCTTTGATGTAACAGTTACTTTCATCATCATTAATATTATTGCAAATTTTCAGTATTCATAAATGATGAAATAATAGGAAGCTTCATTACAAAGACAATTCCAAATTATCCACCTCAGTTACTAATACATGAATGAATCATTCTTAGAGATTTTTAACTTCATGACAGATTTTTATAAGCAGAAGATCCAAATCAAAGGAGCATCAGTGCTGTCCTCTTTCTGTTGTTTACATTTTGTTCAAAAAAAGCAAACTGCAAGAATATTTTTTAAAAACAAAATGGATGGATGTTTATACGTAATTCAGTGGGCTTTGGCATGTTCAGTTTCAGCAAGAAATGTAGCTCAGCATATAGAATAAGAAAAAACAGCTTAAGGAATACATTTTCTGCCAATCAATGTGGTCACCGAAAGCTGATGGTTTATTACTATGGAAAATAAAAAAGTAATTCTTACAAATGCTCCAGAAATTGTTAAGCTTTCTATCCCGATATAAGGCTCTCCTTATCTAAACATGCATATTAATAAACAGGACACAAATAATACTGATCTTGCATATGAAACATAAATGGTCCAAGCTAATGTCTGGGCCACAGTAGCCCATTTTCCTCCTGAAATCAGGTGCAGTTTTGACTTTTTCTGTAATGCATCTAAACAGGCTCTAATCTGTCATTTTCTACAGTTCCAGAATAGCTAGAACAGTACATAAAGGTATGATTTAAGATTTGGGAGAAATAGAATAGTTTCCAAATCCCCCCCAAAAATATGTAGTTTTGCAATTGTTTATGGAGTAAGGAACATTCCTCACTACATTTACTTTTTGTCCTAACATGGGAAAAATTCAAATCATAGTTGAGAAAAATCTACCTTACACGGGTATTTCATATGTACATTTCTTTATTAAATGCTTAAAAACAGGTTTGTTTTTTTTTTTTCTCCTATCTGCAACGCTCAGATATATTCCAGTCATGTTATTTTTCGAATGCTTAAAAACAGGTTTGTTTTTTTTTTTCTCCTATCTGCAATGCTCAGATATATTCCAGTCATATTATTTTTCAAAATTATGGTAATGTCTTCCAAGCAGTTCTGAATTAAAGGAACCTTTTGTAAGATTTTGCACATAGTTTACTAGTCTGGGCAGGACTGAGTGTTGTTTCTTGGTAGAATCTTAAAAAATAAGATTGTGTGAGAGATATGCAAGAAATATGCACGTGTTTATTTAGGCCATTTAATGGGTTTGCACTTTAATTCCCTTCTGCATATCTGCTTGTGCCTCTAACACATAGCTGTAAATATTTGCCTACTGTTTTTGAACAGGATTAATTATTAACAGGAAGTCACATTACTTCTTTGCGTTCTTCATGACAGACATTGATTGTACAGAGTCCACTTACTTGGTCTTATGTTGTTTACAATTATTTCTCTGTAAGCTCTCCACATCAAAATTAAGACTTTGCTTGAAAGTGAATGTATCTAGACTCCTCTCTCCTAGATTTATTTTTTACTATAACACCTAAAAAAAAAAAATCCCAGAACAGAGCCTGCTAGAACTTTTAAGTCACTTCTCTAGCCAGTGATTGTATGCTAGGATGCTGTTTCCTGTCATACAAGTGTAACTTTTATGTTTTTCCTTGACCTAGTAGGTCATCTTTATTTTTCCAGAAGAGTCAAATAAGAGAAAAAATTC
Organism: Calidris pugnax; assembly: GCF_001431845.1. NCBI lineage: Eukaryota > Metazoa > Chordata > Aves > Charadriiformes > Scolopacidae > Calidris > Calidris pugnax. Next base: position 1,983,339 of record NW_015090999.1, on the reverse strand, counting down.
TCAATGGCATTATGAAATGGAATGTTACACGGGATTTTCATTTTAAGTATTTTTGTTTTGATCTCAATGAGACACACAAACTGCATTTCTTATTATACAGATACTAAATTAAAAATGAAGAAAAGAAAGCTCCTTGGAGCAAATATAAGAACAGTAGTTTCTTGGGTGAGTTCCTTACCTACTAGGTTATGCACAGGATTTTTCTTCTGTTCTCTTTTTATGGTCCCATCAATTTTGTATGCTCATCTACAACAGGAGAAGTATAGACAATCCTCAGTCCGTTCTTGATGATCTTCTCAGCCTAAACGGGGAGACTGTAGCCATAACCTACAGGAGGAAGGAGCAATTTAACCAGATGTTGCACTTCTACTCAAGTTGATACTAGAAAATGAAAGGAACGAAGGTATGCACTTTCCTTTTTGAAAAATGGAGAGAAAACTGTCCCTTTCTCTGCAAGAATGGTTATAACTGTTCATCATAATAAAAAGATTCAAGGTAGATTTTTCCAAATAATGTAAATGCCTAACCTTCCAGAAGAGGTAGTATTTCAAACAAACTTGCATGCTTAGCATTTCTTCTTGGCTGCCTCTAATCCACCTAATGTCTAGTATGTAGTTTGGCCAAGTCTGAGACATAAAACCCCCCCTCATGCAGTGAATTAGGCACGTAGGCAGCAGTGTTTAGACTCTGGATTATATTTTCAAAGTGTAGAAAATGAAGCACTGATTCACTGGCTTGGTGGCATCAACTTTCTCTTTTGAATGGAGCCCATGGCACGTTATAATGTTTTATCCAAATTTAATTGAATATGTTAAAGAAATCAAAGGCTACAATAGCAATTTGCATTTGTATCAAATCGTTGAATGAGATGGGGAAGAAAAACATTAAGTTAACTTTCATGATTTTTCACTTTCAGCTATATAACTATTTAGCAGCAGTGAATTATATAAGCAACATCCTCTGAAAGAGAAATGCTAATTTTCAATTTAAATGACAGAAAATCAGGATTAGATTATTTCAAATCCTGCTTTTACTTTTTTCTTATTTATATGGCCATATATCATAGCACCTTAAAAAAGTACAGTGGTCTTGGTCTCACTATTCTTTATTTTGCTTTTGAACATTTCTAGTTCCTTGCAGTTAGTTAAGCAAATCCAGAATTATTTGTGGTTCTGAGTCTCATGTAGCTGGTCTAAAAATCCTTAGTAAACTGTTTTACAAACACAGAAATGTCTGCGCTACTAAATAGTATGGGTCAGGGAGAAAGTTTGATCACTAGGCCTCTTGTCATGCATATAGCTGTTAGTCCTTGGCTGATTTAGATAAGTTATTTTGCCCCACTCAATAACTGAAAACACCTTGTGGAATTGTTCACCACAGGAAATGTTCCCAACAAGCAATAGGGATGACTCCACCAGTGCTGCTCCTAAATTGTCCTCTCACACTGATTCAACAGGCTCTCCACTCTCATGTGCTTTTACATGCCACCCTACCCCCAGAATACATAGCACATTATTTGTTTCACACTGGAGTGGGACACAGTGAAGTCCACACTTATTTTTTTTCAGCACTTGTAACTGAAAAAATAGTGATAAATAATAATTACACCTTCGGGCCATTTGGCACCTAGAAAACACCCCTAGAAAAAACTCCGAAGTTTGAATGAAACTCATCTGCTGCGTAGAGACCTAGTATTCAGTCTAGACCTTTTTGGCTGTGAGGTGAGCAATTAAACCCTCTTTTATTTACTACCATAGATGTAGCCTTCTGTGTAGTAGTATACATTGAGATCAGAACAAAGTTTTCAAGCTGAATACCCATGTATTTCTTGTGTATTAGAGCAACGATGAAAACATCATCTTCCTGACAGTTCTGCTGAGTAATTATTTGGATTACCTGCTCATTTTAATAAAATACAATAGCATAGAAGAAAGCTGAAAGGAACTGATGGTTACACACACATACATGCACAGAAGCAATAGAACATCCAGTATTTCAGGACCAACAGCAAGTAGAGTTTCAAATCTCATTCTGAATTTGGCATTAGACACTTGGGAATCAATAAGATTTTCAGTTAAAATGAAACTGACACGATCCAGTGAAATCCAGTATGAAAGCTGAAGCCTAAATCTTACAAGCTATGTAGACAGTTTCAAACAGAACTTTAAGATGTCCTATTCTTCCTCTGGAAGTTCCTCAAGTCTAACCAACTATGTCTGCTTGATTTGTTCTTATATTTTCCTGTTCCCTCTTCGACAATTTATGGCAGCCACTAGCCAGGGCATTCTTACCAGGACCCAGTGATTTTTTTTTTTCCACCCTAATCTTCTAGATAATTTTATTATGATTCCTGAAAAGTGCTCATATGCACAAGAGCTCCATCAGTTTTCAGGTGTACTGTTACGGTAGTTGCATAATTCAAATGACATTTTTATTTCTAAAATTAAAAAAAATACACACCTTCACTTCAAAGTCATCTAGTTCTTGAGGAGAAGAAACTGTGAGGAAGAACAACTGAATGAAAGGAAAACAAAAAAGTTTTCTGGTAGATTATTGCCATAGAGTAATTCAAAAAGACTTACTTTTTCTTTTTTAGTTGGTTTTATTATGTTTGATGTGTATCTCTCCTTTTCAAAAAAGAAAGTTTTTTTTTTTTCCACATCCACTTGGTTAGACGAATAGACAAAGCTTTTTTTCAAGTTTAACACTGTAACTTAGTCTTGGAATAAGGTTTTGGTTCTTTCTTTGATTCTTTGTCAGTTGTTTTCTGCATTGGTTAATGCCATGAGGAAAAGAGAAGAAAATTAAATCACCACCTGAGATAGGTTTCTGCCCAGCTGGATCTCAGATTGACCAGGGACACTGCCTATCAAAGACAAGACAGAAAAATTTGTCCTGAAACTGTCAAAAATCTTCGCATTTACAATCAGTCCTTGAGGGAGAATCCTTTTTTCTCTCTTTTAAAAATGGTTTCCTCTGGCCTTTCTTGCTAATATATGTTCTCAGATCATAGCTGACTTTGGAAATCAATTTGTAAAAAACGGTAGGAATTCCTTTTTGAGAAGGCTACGAAGAGTTTGCTGTAAGCCAGTTAACACTTCTTCCACTGAAAAAATGACTAAGAGAAAAATGTATGTTTGCTTCTATAGAAAGGAAGTTCATGAAGAGGGGTGATACTAATACTACCTGCTACAGAACAAATAGAAAATTCTTGTTGGGCAGATACTATGTGACATGATAGAGACACAAAAATAAAATTGATTGCAGCACTGTCTTAACTCAGCACTGGTGCGGCCACACCTGAAGTGCATCCTATTCTGGACTCTCCAGTAGAAAAAGAGCTATGGACCTGCTAGAGAATCCAGTGAAGGGCCACAAAGGTGATTAAGGGACTGGAGAACCTCTTCAACATGGAAAGAGTAAAAGATCTGGGACTGTTCAGCCTGGAGAACAGAAAGATCAGGGGGAATCTCATTAATGTGCACAAATACCTGAAGATAGAGCCAGGCTCTTTCCAGTGATGCCCAACAAGACGACCAGAAGAAATGAGCACAAACTGAAACACAGGAGGTTCCAGCTGAACATCATGAGACACATTTTCACGAGGAGGGTGACTGAGCACTGCCACAGGGTGCTCAGAGGGGTTCTGGAGTCTCCTTCAATGGAAATATTCAAAAGCTGTCTGGACATAGTCCTGGGCAACCAGCTCTAGGTGACTCTGCTTGAGGAGGGGAAGTTGCATCAAATGATCATTGAAGGTTTCTTCAAACCTCAACCACCCTATGATCCTGTGATTTTGTATTATTTTTGTTGTATTTCTAGAAATTTGTTTTGCCTTTCCAAGAGTTCAGACATATAGACTGAGGTGAAATGTTCTTTAAACCAGAGCTGACCAACCATAGTAGTTCAGAGGTCAGATATAGCTGTACAACAGTAGTTATCTAGTCTCAAGGAATGTGTCTCAGTTAGCTGATGCAATTGTAGATCCCAAAAACATGAATATAGAATTTCAGTGTATTATTAGCTGTACCTTTCATTTAAAATTAGTATGCCAAGAGATTCCAAAGAACTTACTTTCAAAAGCTAGGAGATATATAAAATAATATTTTAATTTACAGTAAATTTATATAAAATTATCTATTTATGTGTCACAGTTTGGGCCAGGTTGGCAAATGAAAAGATGAAAGATGTTCTCCCTCTGGAGATCTCACTCCAAGGACAGGAAGAAGAGACACAAAGAGAGTTAGGAGTTTAGGGAAAAACACTTAACTACTTTAATCAAATATTAATAATAAAATAATTTTAAAAAATAAAGAAATAGATACACTATATGCAAAATCATGTCAAGGTCCCAGGGAGATGTCACCTGCAGCCACCAGGAAAGTTCCAAACTGTCTCAGTGAACAGGAACTGGATTCCAAAACACTCCAATTAGGATCAGAGGCAGGCAAATTAGCAGAGTCCTCCTCAGCAATCAATCATCAAAACAGCCAAACCATTCCAGAGGAGTCAAACCAACCCCTTTGCTCCCTCAGCTTTTATACTGATCTTGGCAGATGGATGGAACACCCTATTGGTCAGTTTTGGTCACCTGACCTGCCCACCCCTCCCCATAGGTGCAACCCCTCCATGGGGTAAACAACCAAGTCAGCTGACCCTGGTTGCCACGGCAACGAGTGTAAGCAGGAGTCTCTCTCACTGAACAGAAAGTTGTCTCTGCTGCACCCCAAACTAGGACATTATGATAACAAAATAATTCTTCTCTTACTGAACATAAGGTAGAACAAGAGACTGCAGCGGAATATATGTATGTATATATATACACCAGTTAAGCAATTGCAGATCATTCTCATGGGAGTTTTTAGAAGACAATCAGGCAAGTTTCAAACTTTAAAACAAAACTTTATTAAATTCTCTTATTAAAAACACACTTCATTATACTGATTTTTTCTTACATGTTATTAAACATCATCTCCACATATACAAAACTCTTAGTCTCTAACAATTGTATCACAGATCACCTGTGAGTATGCGATACCACAGAGCCGATGTCATATAGTTAACCATGATGGCTATGGTCCATGGTGGGTCTTAGTAGCAGGATTCAAGGTCATCAGACCTGAGAACTCTTTAATGAGATAATTTCAAACTGAAATGGGCTTGTCTTTTTTAATTTCCATCTTCCTTGGGCCATCATTAGTATTTTATGCTTCTCACCCTCCCTCTCTCAAAGGAGCATCTCAATTGCTTGTTGTACTGATTGTCTTGCTTTCAGTTTTGCTGGTCACCCTTCTTATGTTTTCAGCACAACGTCCTGAACGTTTGCGTCACCGGTGCTTATGCCATATTCTATCTTGCAACTTTTTTTACCTGGATATCTCCCACATGCAACTACAGACTTCTTAGTTTGCCTCTGTTGTCATCACATTGCTCACATACTTACATAAAATGCTTATGGATTTTGGCTGGGTATAGCAACATTGTGCTACAAAATGCATAGCATTAGTGGCTGCACTATTTTAGTTTGCATGTAATTGTACTCAACAGAAGCTAAATTATATACTGATTAGTGCATTTTTAATTTATAGTTGACAGATGTATCTGGTTTGGCTACAAAGGAACTCATTACAATTGAGACAACTCATCCTCTACATGAGACAAAACAATAGGTTGGACAACAAAGGGATTCCTCCTCCCCATTATGTCTTCTTAGTTCAGCTGTTTTCATGATTTCTGTAAGGATGCCTAAACTCCAGTATTCTTTTCCAACTCGCCAAATCTTTTTTATTGTTCAAGACACTTAACTTAGCTCTGGGTTTACTTCCTAATGCAAGCAGGTGAGTGGGCACTTTCAAGAGGTGGCCGATTGTTGCTTCTGTTGCAGTCTTTTTGCCTGATATCTTATTCATTACCTTTCAGCCTGTCCTGAACCCCTGGAGATTCCCCAAGCCTAATATACACAGTTGCTTTCAGTTGAACTGGAAGGGGGTTCAGTTAGCCAAAAATGCAGTTTCTTAATAAAGCCAAGCAAAGTCTGAGCTTCTGTACCTTGCTATCTACCTCCCTTACACTGTCACCAGTCACCAGCACTTAAACAGTCATGAAATCCAGGAACTGACCCAGCCGAAAGTCAGCACTCCAAAAAGGTTAAAAAAAAAAGAAAAAAAAAAAGGGGGGATATTTCTTTTCATCCATAACTGATTCGGCTATCTTGCAGGCACGGAAACATTATTGTCCAAAAAAAAAGATCAGGGGCTACAGAAGGGGAAGAGGAAAGAACCACTTCTTAGCACACCAGTGCTAACCAACTGTGAAACAAAACGGCTAGTGTTATTGTAGCCACAGTGGGGCTATTCCTGTTGTAAGAAAATATGCTGTGCAATGAGCATGTAATAAGCCAGAAGCAGGGAATAAAACCTTCCATCACCATAGGAAGGACAATTTTATTACATTCCCAGACCCAAAAGAACCGTAGAGTCATGTATAGAGACATCCCAACGTGTACAGTCAGCTTCATTGTAGCAAGGCTTATTAGTTCTACCTCAGTTGCAGCTTTGCAGGGCTCAGACAGCTTCTTGCAGAGCAACTGAACTGTTTCTCCTAAGCTCCACAGAGTCAGAAGGGCTCATTATCTGGAACACTGGAAAAATACACAGACCCAGCTCTTGTGTGGTACTGTGACTGACCTAATAAGCTTGCTCAGAACTTGGTGCTCTGGAGACCATTGACAAGCACAGATAACACTGAACCAGAGCTAATAAGCTGTGCAACTTTGAAACTGATGGTGGTTTTGGATCTGTTTCTGCCATTCTTTTTCATTCTCTTCATTCTAGGAAGGCAGAAGAGTGGTATCAGTGGTTTTAGGCCTGAGCTATCTCTGGAAATAACAAATGAATAAGACATAATGAATGCATAATATGTTGCAGCTCCTTTATTAAACAGGGTAAGCACTCATTCCTGCCATTCCCAAATGCATATGCATATAGTCAAAAATGCTACGAGCTTGTTTGGTTGGTACTGTTGCTACTTCTGTGCTCTATTATACTCAGCAGTGCTCACTGCTGCAATAGCACAGTGCAGGGATACTGGAGCCAACTCTTCATTGTGAAGTTTAGGGGACGGAGGAATTATGGGCTCTCTGACATAGTATATATTGTTCCCAGTAACAACTGTTTTTACTGTCTTCCTTTCCCTTTCTATTACCTACCAGAGTGTTTTTTGCCATGTTTCTTTTGCACATTACCATTAGCCCTCTCACAGAGAAGGACAGAGGCAGGTGGAGTAACTGTCAAAAGAGGAAACACAAGAAGTTTCAGGAGATGGAAAAGGGGAAAAAATGTCAGAAAAGGGGAAGCTGAGCTGCCAAATAATTGTATCCAGAGTGAGAAACTCTGAAATTGGCATCTGACACAAGCACAAATATGTTAAAAAGGCAGTATTGGGTGACTGTAAGAGAGAAGTTAATCCCATATAATACCAATATTTCAATTAATGTGACAAGTCCTCATTAAGGTGATAATGCATTTAGCAGCTATTGTTAATTGCATGGTTTATTTTTATTTGTCTAAATACAATTTTTTAGAAGTTGCACTCATTTGTTGCACATAATCCTCTTTTCCTGGCTTTTAGAAATTTTTTTTACTAACCTTTCTTATTTGTTTTTAAACATCCTTGTTTTTATTTTAGAAATGCTCAACTGTGGCCATTCTAACTTTGTCTTTTTTTTTTTTTTTATTCCATGTTTTTATATATCAATTTCTTTTTCCCTTCTTTCTTTCCAATCATCACTTCTGGTCATCTGCCGCATCCTTTGTCCTAGTCTTCCTTCAGCCTATTGCTTAGGTCTTCTTTTTCCCTACTCCTCTTCATATTGAAAAAGGTTCAGGAATGAATTAGAATTCCTGGAAATGAGGACTTAGCATTACAAATTAAAGAACAAGGTGTTGAAACTGACACAGACATCTAAACTGACACAGATAGTTTACCTTAAAATGAGAAGCCAAAAGTATGATATCTCAGCATTCAGTATGCTACATGAAAAAAAATCCTTTGTGTAGATCCTTAGGAACTCAGAGCAGCAACCTCCCTAAACTAGCCAGTAGAGGAGTATAAATGAAAAGAAGTTATGTGAAAATGGCTGTATCTCTGCCACCTTTGTTATCACTCCTGGGCCAGGGGAACATCCAGACTCCTTAGAGTACATAAATATTCTGAGGAGTTATCATCTTCTCTTCCTCACTTATTGAACTTCCTCACTTTGTCACCACAGAAACCAGCTGGTGTGCACTAGCAGGCAGCAAGTGTGACTAACCAGTTAACTAAGTTTCAAGGGTGAAATTCAGAGAGCCGTGACTTAATATAAACATAGAGATCCCAAATTAGCTGGAAAGTCTGTGCTTATGAACTAAGGGAGTGAACATTACATACAAATATGTCAGTGACATTTTTGGCAATCTAGCAGCCCTGTCAAAAACCTTCCCACTGCTCTCTATGAGCTTTAAGTCAGGCCTCATAGAGTCAGTCTACCAAATGTACAGAAAAAGGCCAGAAGGAAAATGGTTATTCTGTAATGAAGCATGTTTAGGAAAAAAAAGTTTGGTATTTGAGAGTTCTTTGATCTAGAAGACAAAAGCAGAGCCAAATCCTGTGGCCAGCTGTCACTACTGAACTTGTTTGTCCTTGACATGAGTTATTTCAATCTTCATCAAACTTTGGTTCCAAGACTTAAGTATGTGACTGTGCACTAGATTACACTATGTAAGCTGTGACTTTTGGGTTGAAAGGAAGTATCACTGAATGGGAACACACCTGGGTCCAGAACTTGATGGACCCCTGGAGAATTATGAAATTCCAGGAAGATGCTTTTCTTTTGGAAATAGCTCACAGATAGCATCAAATAATGCCGTGCCATGTTCCCAGTGGGATATATTGTCTCCCTTTAGGTTATTCTATATTTCTGAAAACAGATATCAAATAAAGAAGCAAGCGTAACTGAAAATTGCTAAATGGAAAATTCCATGCCATTTATAAACACCTGAATAAGCTGAATTTAAATTTTATAATTTTCTATTTTCAAAGACAATAAGCAATTAAGTTTAAGAAGAATCAACACGAAGTTCATAAAAGAAGTGTTTCACATTTAGCATAGTATTAACCATAACAGAAGTAAAAGGAAGTAGGAATATATAGGAAAAAATTATTATAGTATACAGTCTAGGGAAAAAAAAAAAAGATACCTATAGTAATTAATTTACGCTATTATGGTCAAGTTAGATAAAGATATCAGCCAGGCTAAACACTGCCAGTGAGACTTACAAGGTGCTTAAGATGATGTAAAATGATCCCAGGGTCAATGGGATCGGGAGAAGATGTTAAATTGAGTAAAATGAGCCATGAAAGGACACTGTTAACAGCCTGAAGATGAAGGACGTTGCAAATGTTTTCAAGGGCAATGTTGGCAGAGCACTCCTTTTTTAAATTAGTGTTATTATCAGGAGATAGTAGGTATGGAAGTGAATCCCTAGCTGTATCATAAAAACTTTTTCTCAGTACCTCTGTAGGAAAATTAATCAATTCTGCTTACTGATAAGTCTTGAAATTATTAAATAGATTGTAATCCTTAAATTTCAAAGGTTAATGTAACTATAAATCTATATGGTATCACCCCCACTAACAGAAAAATAAAAATTAACACATTTCAAAGTAAAGATTAGACAAAATAAGATAAAATCAAGAGCAAATGATAACATCACATATTAGAAATACAGGAAACTTTCTACATCCATAAAATGGCTTGAAATAATATTATAGAGTGCTGTTGCAAGGAAAAAATAGATTTACCTTAGAAATGCCAAAAAAAATGTAATAGTAAATGAATGTTTTAGCATTGCTAATGGCTTTTTGTGGATGAAAAAAATTTATATGGGATATAATCTATTTCCTAATAGTTAATTAAATAATACAATCTGTTTTAGTTGTCACTGATTGCAGCAACATGGATGATATTTCCACAAAAGCCACAGTAATTACCAATATTCTTGCACAGTAATTTAAAAGATTAAATAGGTCCACACAAAGGTCATACTCTTAGACATATCTTGATTTAAATGGGTCAAATTATACCTGTGTTGTCACTGTGAGTGTTTATAATTAGGAGTTTCCATTGATCTAGAGCTCTCCCAGTGGAAAGATGAAGAATCAGGGATTTTATCAGAATTTAAGCCATCTGAGCTGACTACACAGGGAACATTGTACTTGTGCACAATCTAGGCACTTCAGTCAGGTGCTAGCGTCTGGTGTCATGAGCCTTATCTCAACTGTTCAGGGCAGTATTACAATCTGAAAACAATAGTTTTTACAGTGAGAACAGTCATTCACTGGAACAGCAACTATTGAGGCTTGTTTTATAGTCCAATTATTGGTTATAATGATCCCGTGCACATAAGGCCAAATTAGGAAGTAGCACTGGCATTCAAATTAAAATAAGAAAACCTTCTCTTTAAAACTGTGCTAATAGATATGAGGGAAAGACCCTGAGGAAGTAATGACCTTCAGCTCCTGCTCCTGTAGTTTCTACATACAATGGGAACAAAACCAGCTACCTTGGAAATTTTGTGTAAATAAATATTTACCATAATAATACTTTTATATTGTACACTTTCAAATATAGGTGCTTTATATACCTCATACCCTAGGACATGATAAATATGCCTTTTCCAGATAAACATCAACAGTGTTGGCTTTTCTTAATGATGACTTAGTTTACAGGACATTCATGCTTTGTTTAAACAGGAACAGCAATTTATATCGCTCTCTATCACTGAAATCTGCCTTACAAACTTTTATCCAGGTACCTAATTTTACCAGTGATAAGAGCGTTGTTAGATAATAAAGATCAGTAAACGTTAAAATGACTGCAAGACCAGGCCTGCCGTACAGATTTTAACTTACAGTAGGTAGAAGTCAATACAGAATACATATAGCAAGTTTCTGGGCTTTCTCTCAGTCAATATTGGTTTACTTATGTTAGCTATAATAACGAGTAACTGTGAGATTAGAACAATTGTGTATTTTGTCTCCATTGTTCTTTGTGAGAAAACGTAATAGTATTTTTGGTGAGTAATGATTTCGTAACAATAATTTTATGATTTTGTTATCTATCAATTTAATATCAGAATCAATTTACCAGTTGTTATGCTTTTTGCTCTGTCTTAATAAGCTACATCTCAGCTGATATCCTCAGTTCTTTGTATCAAGCTGAAAGAATAAGAAAAACATCAAATACAGGGTTTATAGCAGAAATGCTGACAAGCCATTGAGTACAGTGGTGCTGTTGGGCATCTCTCTTTTAGAGTTGCTCAGTAATAATTTGTCCTGTGCCAAACAGTATATAACAAAAACTAAATTTATTCAATCTGAAATGTGTCTGTTCTGATTTCAAAAGAGAATTTGATATCAAGACTGCAAAGGAAGCAAATTAAACCAAAAGATCACATCAAGGCAACTGGTTTGCTGTCCTTTCTACTTTTATACTGTTTGATGTTATATATAAGCCCAAAGCAATATTATAAATTGGAACAAACTAAGAGCTTTGTGGGTGTTTAGACTTTGGAATAAGTACATCTCAACAGTCTCCAGTTATTTTGTTTCACATTTTAAGATCTGAAAGACCTTTGGAGGTAGAAATTCATTATCCAAACCTTCCTTGAATCAGGCAGAGCCACTAAAGAACTGGTACTAGAACAGAATGAATAGGAGTCAGAAAGGTCTGAACAATTTTTGTCATTTCCTACTGGTCATAATCCCTTCAGCTGTCACTTTCTGATAGAATTTTTTTGTATAATTTTGAAATCCTCTTCATAAAGCAATGATGTGCTGCACTTCATGCTGTGATTCCACATATGCTACACCGCCAGCCCCATTAATCTGTCATCACTCCAGGTCTTCCTTACCCTTACCCTTTCCTATGCACTACTATTATTTCCTGATGCAGCTCAAGCTGGACTTCCTCCAGCCTGTGCATGTTCAGTGCACAAAGCACAACTTTTTCCTGGGTACCTGTACAGAAACACCAGGAAACCGAAAGACAATGCACCAAACAATAAACTTTTTTCTTTTTCTCTCATGGAGTCATATAGTTAGTGTCAGATTTTCCGACTCCTTAGACATGAAACACTAGTCACAGTAACAGCTACAATAGTATGCAAGCATCATAACAAGAGTTAATGAATTCTATTGCATGTATAAAGGAAACCTTGAAAACCATGTTAGTGTGCGATTTGAAGGTATTATTCCTATTTGTGGAAAGCAGTTTATTATGATTTTTGGACTAAGCTGGTAGAATTTCACTGACCTGAGGGACCTTCATTTCATTCATCTGAAGAACGGTTTGAAAGAACAATTTATTTACCAAATGATTTTTTTCTTCCTTCATAATGATGTCAAAAAGATAATAATTTTACACACATGGGAGCAGTATTATGCCTTATACTTTTCTTCTGAGCATGCATGTTATTATCATGAATCATCCTACACAATAGTTTTTTTATAGTCCAACCTCCTGGAATTTTAAGGGAATTAAAGCTCTTCTGCACTTATTTATTTATTTCTAAAGGAATAGCTGCGAAAGATATGCTGGGGGGAAAAAAGAGCTCTCAAGCATCTCAAATATTAGCAATTTAAAGAAAAAAAAAAACCAAACCACAACAACCAAATCTCAGAAATTAGACACTTCTTAATATTCTTACTATTTGATATTTTCAATCATATAGTTAAATACATCTCAAGTACTAAATCAAAATTTGGGAACATGTCTGGAAAGCAAAAATTATAGGCATGGGTTATCAAAATATTTTCATTATTTATTTTTCTTCATTTAATGTAGTTTGACATATGCAGTCATGTACGTTTCATATGTATTACTGGCCATTGTTGGAGTTATTCTTGAAATGATCTGATGTGGTTGCTTCCTTAAAATGCATTAGAAATTAAAGATTTCCTGTGACTCTTTAATAAAGATTTGATTTTAATTATATTCACTTACTATGTAAATTAGTTCCAAATTACTCAGTTTATTAATAACATATCTGGAGTTTCAAAATAAATGTCATTTAAATTCCATTAAACATGCTTGCAATTTTGAGCTGTTACAGAATATCCATACTTAATTATGTGACAAATTAACAGATTGTTTTACTGGTTAAAACAATGTTTCTTGTTAGCTGATTTAAAGATTTGCAAATGGGGTACAGATGTAGGCTTTTTTTTCTCAAAGCTAATAGGAAAAAAAGTCCAAGAAGTTCATTTTCACTTCAAAATGCAAATTAGCTTACTCTAATTTCCCCCATGCATTTGAATGTCACCATATGAAATTTATATTATGTTCCTTCATACTTTTCTGAACTACATTTTCTGATGCAAACTGCTGCTTCTAGTGTGTGAATCAACAGTTTCTAACATATTTGCATATTTGCAAAATAATATTTACATATTATTTTGACTTTTTAGAATATTTAGGACTGAATTTATTCAGACCTTCAGAACATTTGAGTTACGTGTCAAGATTTGAAAATGAGGACAAATTATATGCCAATGATGTAATACATACAATTCAAAATGAGAAGTAAATTGCATTTACTTATTGTAATCATGGAAAGAGGACAGTAATTCTTCTTAATTCCTAAAAATTGCCACCATTGTAGTTTCTTTTTAAAAATTTGAAAGTGCTCAATAAATATTAAGTAAACCTTTTGGTTATATTCCTGTTTTCAAAAGCCAGAAAATATGCTGAGAGAGGTTAAGAAATCACAGCCAACTACTATTAGAACTGACCATAAAATGTCCAAGCTCTTTGATCATTAAGTCATACAAATGTTCCCCCCAAAACAGCACAACTTTCTTCTGGTATACACAGACAAGGCTGCGCTTTACATGTTTGAATCTGTTCCAGAAATAAATGTAAATATTTTGTATATTTTCCCTTAACCCTTATTCTGTCTGTAATGTGGAAGATCTGAATCCTGCAAAAATTTTGTGGCAGGTGCACCCAACCTGATTAAATACCAGGGGTTTTAGGACTGCTGCATCCTCACTTTCTGCACCCTTGTTTTTCATGCCATTACATTATGGTCATGTACACCCCTCAGGCAATCATCACCTACTCATCTTGCTTCAGTGACTATGGTCATGAATACACCTCGGTCAAGGGACAAGGAAGGGATTGGCCCTCAGCCAATGGGAGCTGACATGACCATATACAACCACAGTTCAGATTTAACTTTGGTATGAATGGACCCCTGCCGGAGGGCAAATTGGTTTGATCCTCCTTGAAGCAGTAGATCTGCAGCTGGGGACTCTTTCCTTGAGATGCCACCCAAGCAAACTCCTCAGTGTTGAGAGCCCTCATCTTATAGGTGAGTGTCTGCACACGTTTTGGATCCTCATTTCTAAAGCTTAGGAATTCTTGAATTGATTGTGCAGTATTAATTCCTCATACAAACTGAACCTGTGTTTTACTAATGTTGTCGGAGTGTTGAATGGTTTTGATAAATCTAATTTTTAGTTGGTTCTCTGCTAAACAATTTTGCTTAAAGTTTATTTTGAGTTTATCACTTGTCTAATTTGATTTTGAAAGCCTCCATGACAGATTTCCATAAGGTTCTACACAGCAGGAAGGTTCTACTGCAGGAAGTTACTGGAGCAGCTGACAAATAAAGCTCAACATATACAACTCTTTTGTAATTAAAGCCATAGTTTTAGAACCCCTGTCTTCTTCTGTGTTTTCCAAATGACTTTTTTGCTGCTTTTTACAAAGAGGTTTTCAGGAAGTAGCTATATTATATTGAAATGATATTTAATATTTAATTAATTTCATTTAATTTGGAATTAAAGTTAAAAGTCTATTATATGTACCTGCATTAAATCAAATTAGATCATCATGATAAGTACTATTACAACACATGACTAACGAAAGTAGAATTAGAAGAGAGAGTGAAATTCTGGTAAAGTTTTATTTCCACTTTCAAAGCAAATGGAAGAGGCCTTAGGAAGGTTTTGTATCTCCATTACTAATATTAGCACAGAAGTGATAAGAAGTATTCAGCTATTATTCTGGAGCAGGAAGGTGACAGAGAAAAGCAGCTTTTCTCCTATCTCACAAAATACATCCCAGTCCCCAAATCCTCCCATTTCTAAAAGCTCTCTAGTCCTTTGATGTATGTGTGATTCTGTTGAGATAAAGGAAAGTTCAGTCAGGGCATGTCTGCCTAAAGTTCACCTAGTGTCAAACAGCTATTCAGTCTGCCTGCTTTTTCAGGTCAGCTAACTCTGTTAATTCCCCCTCTTTAGCTAAAAGCTAATTGTGTCACTCGGCATGATCAGACCTGCTTGTTCTGAGGAGATTGAACAGCTGCCTCTTGAAGAGAGCAGCACTGAAATTCATGTTTAGGAAAGCAGACACCTATTTTATGGGCTGTGATTTAGAAAAATAGTCTCATGGTAACACTGTTGATCCACAATGTGGGAAAACCTGAGTTTTCCCCCTGAGTTTTAGAGAGCCCGAAGACACATAGCAGAATAGTGACCTGGAGTTCTCAACAGCTCTCCCCTGAATGCATGTTACATTAGATGAATCTTGAAAAAGAGAAAAAAAACATTATCAGGAGTGAAACAGAGACTTAGACCTCTTTGACCACCCAAACAATTAACACTAAAAATTTTTGGTATGGAACTCCTGTATGAAACTAACGTAAGTATCAATAGCCTGGATTTCTATCTGTGTATCTGTTTTGTGTAATTGATATTGTTAAGCATGCTTTAGCTGCCAGGTGACAGCATGCTCAGGAATGGCTGCTGTCCTTTTCAAAATGGAGATTTACATTAATACGTCTTTGCTGAATGTCTTTCTCTTCCAACTTTCTTCTTCACAGTTCTGTTTTCCTGAAAGCAAGATCAGATGAAAGAAAAAAAAAATGTATCCATCTTAACAGTTGTGAAATTCCTTCATAAAAAGATTCTGGAAAAGATTTAGAAAGAAAATCGGGGTTTTCTATTTAGATTTACCAGATATAATTATTTCAGTTTTAACAACTAAACTAGTCAAACAATTTAAGAAGTTAAAGGAGCCATGACTGTCAGTATTAGTACAGCTCTAGGTTCTACACTGGAAAGTACCTTTCAAGCCACCAATAGAAAAAAATCTTGTGGCACAGCATATTATTAAGAAGTCTTTCAGTTGCTAAGACTGCTAATTTGCTACATATG
The DNA here is from genome assembly GCF_001431845.1 of Calidris pugnax. Taxonomy (NCBI): domain Eukaryota; kingdom Metazoa; phylum Chordata; class Aves; order Charadriiformes; family Scolopacidae; genus Calidris; species Calidris pugnax. The sequence continues at coordinate 1,967,079 of NW_015090999.1, read as the reverse complement.
CTACATTAGAAATAACTAATGTTAGAGCTGATTTTTTATTATTATTTTTTTAAAAAATTATAGCATCGGTAGCTTTCTGTTTATAGTTTGTGTGGAGTATGCTTTTTTAATTATTTAATATTTAATATCCTTAAATATTCTTAAAAAAGAAAACAGAAGTATTTTACATCATTACGGGTTAACAAATCTGATTACATACATGCAAATACCAACAAAAAGTATTTGCAACCAAACATTTCCTTGTCAAACTACTATTAAGCAGCTGTCATAAATAGACTTTTGAACTTATATAATTACATGTATATGTTATAATACTATATTCAACAAGTGCCAGGCCAGAGAATTCTTTATGCCTTAAATTGCATTTCTTGGACAGGTTATCAAAATAATTATATTCCATTAGGAACTCATAATCGGAATCAACACAAGTAAAATGCCCTCTATAGAGTTGAAGAGAGTTACTGTTTTCACTTCTGAAATTAGTCTTGCTCACTGTTAGACTGCTTATGGCATGTGCCCTTAGTCACTGACGCAGAACCTCTGCACAGACTTATCATTTGAAAGTGTTATATGAGAAGCAGGATGAGAGTAGATTACCATGAAAGGATGGCATAGCAGTGTCTTCTGAATATAAGCATATCAATTCTGAAAGGACAAAGCTGTGACCTAAAAATAACGTTAGAGGCATCAGGGAAGGAAACTCATTTATAATCTTTCTCAAAATGGGCAACCCCAAAGGGAAGGCTACAGAATGTGGATCTTCTTTGGCTTCTGTCACTTCATTCATTCAAAATAACCATCATTATCACACAATAAGGCACAGGAGAAATCCCTGCGCCTGTGAATTTGTAGATGATGCGGCTGCTCTTACACTAGTCCTGAAAATTATGGCATAAGGGACAAAGTCAGAGACTGGGCAAGGAGTTTAATGCAGTTGACTTCAACTGCTCTACAATGACTGGGATATAAAATGATCTATAACTGAACCCTGAAAAGCATAAACATAATATAAAATATTTATTTTGGTTTTTTGAGGGGTTTGCTTATTTGCTGGCTTACTTGTTTGCTTTTTAAATCAAATTCTGTCTTAGTTACTGTATAGGCTCTAGCACTCTGAGTGTAGTACACAACACTCTGTGTTGTAACTAGTTTGGTACAAAGATTAAGATGTTATTTTTCTGTTATTTTTCATTTACACACAGAGCTTCACAGCTTATTTGAAGTAGTCACTCATTACTTCTCCAGCACAGATGCAGGTTTTACAGCCCCACCTGGGACACCATTCTGCAATATTACAGGTATCCAAGCTATGCCCTTCATATCCTTTTAAACATTTCTTTCCACTCCCTGGTTTCCTCTCTTCATTCTAACACAAAAGCTCAGTTAGCTCAAGGGACTGGTCCTGAAATATAGAATCATATGTTTTCAAATGGCCTTCTTGCTGTTCAGTGATCTGTGTGAAGCAAACCAGTGGCTGAAATTCAATTCCTATAGCCCGAGTGCTCCATAAAAAGTAAAACTGTCATTAATTTCATCAGAGGGATTAGGCATACCCTTACAGCTGGTTTTAGCCCTGACATATCCTTCTGTTAAGCAACTCGCAATACTATTTGCTCTTTTTTTTTTCCACTACAGCCATGGATATTGCCAATCTGTCAACCTACAGAAGCACTACAGTAACTTTTTAATTATTATATGTCTAATATTAATAATCAGACAGCCTGATCAATATTTGCATGCATGAAACTGAGAGAGAACCTAAAGAATGCCACCAGGTTAATTTCTATGTTTTTATTGCCAAAATTACTTTTAGCATTATCCTTTGGGACACCAACAGTTCCAAAGACAGAGCCTGGGTCCCTCCTTCAGAGCCAGTTATAAGTCTTAGGAGCAGTGAAGCTACTGCTCCCCTTGTTGGAGTTTCAATAGGCATGCTTCTTCTCTGAGAACTCTGCCTTGCAGGGGTTCCTCTGGCACAGCCAAGGTTTGCTGTCTCCATCACGACACTGGGCCCTAAGGATGCTACTAGAGTGGTTCCATCATCTAACCAGAGTTTTTTGATATAGCTGTCCAAAGGTCTCCACGCACTTGGCTGCCCAGCTAGCTGCTACTTTGGAAGGGTGTGGAGTCTCCTGTAGATCCATATTATCTCCATGTGGATCCCTCAGAGATCTTAGACATTTAGAATAACGTTCAAAACAACCATTTTTAAGTAGCGTCTCACCTGGGTCTACTTTTTCATCTGAAATTTTTGAAAAAAGTTATTTTTATTTGGAGCTTTCTTTGCCATCTCTCTGCTTTTATGTTTTTCTTGATTTAGTTTTTTGCTGTGGGGCTCAGCTTGTTTTTGGTTTCTAAACGGGAAAAAACCCCTCTTCAAAGTTAGGATAAAAAGCGATGAGCGATGTGCTGAGAAGGCACAATGCATTATAATGTCAGAGTTCCAGACATCATCATTGTCTTTAAATTTTTCTTTCTGCTTAGTTTTAAGTTAGTTGGTCTGTGCATTTCCTGAAGGCTGCATTACTTAATCTAGAAATGTATTAACAGTTCAAAGTTTATTTGGCTTCAGTGATGAAGTATACGTCTTGAAGGCAATTTATCATATATGAGCTTAAAGATAGCTCTTTTTGTTGATAGGTTAGAGAGCATAAAACATGCAATGAAAAATTACTTCAGTGTGACTTTTGAACTATTCTGTCAAAATGCTTTATCACTCCGCTATTGGGAGTAGCTTTGCTACTGTGAATTAGCCCATCTTTTCTCTCTTCTCCATCTTAAAGCCTCATGATATGAAAGGGTGAATGTGGTCACATTAGTCATCATCGAAGAAGGGATCAAAAGCTTAATATAATATACAATGTGAGATACATCAGGGCATAAAGTTCTGTTTTAGCAATGTTAAAAGGAAATAATTTTCAATCATTTAAGTACAGGATAAAGCAATTTGGTAACTAGATAGCACTAGATAGCCTGAAAGCACGTGTTTGACTTGTGTTCTTGCCAATTTCTGTACTTAGTGGTCGTGTTTGATAGACACAAAATCATCTATATATCATTCATTAAGTATATCTCTATGTAACATGAGTTACTTTGGGGTTTTTATTCCTTTCTTTTTTCTGATTATTCATAATACAATTAAGATAACATAGGCATATTATTTTTCATAATTCTTTGAATATAATTGAAGCTCAGATTAGAGGCTATACTGTCCATGTCCCAAGCATGTGGAAGGTCTATGACTAAAATGTTCCATGAATTGAATAATATTACTTTCTATCACCCTGTAAACTAAATTGGCTATAGTATTGGTTCCTTACTTACTGTCGGATACTGTGCAACCTTCTTCTACTAAGATTTGTCATAATTTTCTCTCCCCCTTCTAGTAGGAGGGAATTTTTTTACTGATTTTTTTGAAGCTTCTCAGGAAGGCTAAGTATATACCAGTAAAATAAAAAGGACACAGCCATGGGCTTTATCAATAACATACAATTGTCCACTTTTGACTATTAACACAGGCCATAGCATAATTTTGGCCCATGCAGACTAGCATTTTGCAGATTAATATGTGGGAAGGTGTGGGGTTATCTGTTAGAACTAGTCCTAATAGGCAATTTGAGTGCCCTCCCCTATTTGGGAAGGGAAAGAAAATGTAAGCATGATATATATATATGTGAGCTGAATGGGTATTGGGCCACACCGTATCAGTTGGCCCCAGAATCAAAGAACGCTTCCTAGACCATATTAATAACTAGAATAAATTTACATTTTGGGTACTACATTACACATTATGAAGTATTATTTATATTAACTTGGAAAGTAAAAGCAGTTGTTGCATATTCAATGATAAATGTTAGCATTTTATTAATATTTGCATTATAATTCTTTAAACTATTAAAAATCAGTTATTAAAAAAAAAAAAGAATGGAAAAAAAAGAACTACAGCAGCACTAGAGGTATTATTCCTGCAAATAAGCTATGTAATCATTTCATCTCTTTGTTCTCTTAGGAATTTGTTTGCAAACAGACACTGATTTCTATGAATGTATTCAAAATACATTTACTGAATAGGTGAAATACACAATATATTTAATGAACACAATACATTTACTGAACAGGTGAAACAAAGTGCGATTTATGTCTTGACTAGTGTGCTGTTCATTAGCACATAAAAATATGACTAGTGGTTTGTATTAAAAATAACCAAGGGTATAGTACAATGAAAAGAATCTCTGCATTAGAGAGGAGTGTCATTGTAGCAATGGTTTACTGTCTTTATGTTGTTTAACAGTATGCTGATACAAATGCAAATGCACTCATGTGTGTTATGAAAACCATGCCCTTCTGCCCTTCAGTTAAATCTGTGATCCTATTTCCAGTTTATAATGATGAATTTGAGGTATCGCTAATTTAAGAGTCCATGACTGGAATTTAAAATCTCATTTTAGAAGGGATAAACTGAAAGAGTTTTTCTGTATGTATCCTTTTGTGATAATCCTTTTATTCTCTAATGTTCATAAAGTTTAAAATTGAATTTAAAATGTACAGGGTTGAACTCAAAAGAAGAAATTCAACAAGAAAGGATGAAAGTTTCTCATTTTACCTTGACAGAAGTGACGTTTGACCCCTCACCCTCTAAGGAGCCAGTGTGATACTCTGCTTGTACATCTCCAGTTAAAGTATTGCTGACCCTTTAAATATTTTTTTTTCTGATCCAGCTCGCCTAATTTCAATCCACTAATTGGGGTAAACCAATAGAGAGAGATGGGCTTTTTCACAGGGCAACTCAGCCAAAGACTATTCTGCCTGGATTTCCACGAATCATTTGCTCTTAAGCTGATGAGAAACTTCAGCAGGGACTTAAAACCTAGGGGATTAGCTGTGACTAGAAACATGCATCTTCTTGCTTCCCTCTTTGTTTACTTTTCTACAAGGCTTGTTAAGTAGCCTGAGTCTGCACTAATCCTTCAATATCTACTTTTGACAATTCCTGTCAGGGAAAGGACAAGGATGAAGATAATCAGTGGCATCACTGGCACCACCCCTGAATAACAATCTGTTGCTCCTCTGCTACCCAGTAGGTGAAATTGCTGAAAAACTTAACTGAGCCAATACCCAGGAAGTTAAATACATTATAATCTGTATCAATTTTCATATTTTAGGCACAAAATGTTCCCTGTTATTTCTCTTGTTGGATGACATTCACAAATTCATGTACTTTTAATGAGACTGCAAACAAATTTGAGAAGTATTGGGGATTTTGACTAAAAAATGCCAGTCTTTCCTAACCAGAAGTTATTATATAATCTCACATCTAGGAAGAGCTTTTTCCTTCCTCACATCTTACGTTTTCAAAGCAAATTCTACCTTTTGTCTTCCTACATAGCATTTTCTTCACACAAAGAAAATGTATGTGAAGATGGAAAACACATCTTTTCTGGAATCTAAAAATATATATCTTTCAATAGTTGTGAGACTTAAAAAAAAAAAAATCCACAAGCAAATATCACACAATAGAAGAGAGGCAACAGATAAAATGAGGACTCTTCAGAAAGAGATGGTGGGGCAGCATATGATAAAGAATGTTCATGTTCCATAGAAAGCAGGAGTAATAACAGTTTTGAGATCTATTCTATTTACACTGAACTATGAAATAGATAAACTATCACTCTGCTGAAGGAAAACCCATAGAGATCCAGGGAAGTGTCAAGGCTGAATAAAGTGTGATGCTAGAATGAGACTCAGTGCCATAGTTCCATAAAACCTACATATTTTGCCCCAGGATAGGAAATCTGTCAAACAGACACTATCATTCAGGCTGCATAAATATTAGTAAGTTATGTATAAAGGAAAATAAACTATAGGTCCAGAGTATTTGCAGATGAATCCACATGGGGAAGACATAAGAATCCCCATAAGGAGCTGAATTCTTGATGAGTTATTTCTTGAGGAGTCCGAATAAAACTGTGTCAAACAACAGAGTATAGAATTAAAAGGAGTTTATAGGATTCTTTTTTCAGTTGTTTTCCTGTAGGCACTATGTCATATGGCCAATTCCATAACATAATCTATTTCATATTTAAAGCTGCTAACTTTCCATTTTTTTTGTTCTTCCACCATTGTGTTTGGAAGGCTGCTTAAAAAAACCTACTCTTCTCACTATTGCAGATCTCTTTTTTTCCTCTCATGCTCTTACTTTTATATTTGTCACTAACTGCCTGGGTTAATCAAAATCCTCTGGAAGCAAAGCAGCAATAGACAAATATTATATAACTGTTGCTGATTTCACACTTGATGTAACACACTTGAAATAGGAGACCAAGGGGGCGACAGGAAATCTGATGACAACTGCTAATTGGCCTTACATGTGTAGAAAATCCAAAAGCTTGGCCTGAGGGTACATAATTAGTCATGCCGTTGGTGACTTAAGCCTAAAATCTAATTTAGAAAACAATAAATAGTTAAAACAAAAGGTGGAGGAAGGAAGTGGCTCCACACATTGGTCACCTGACACTATGTCAAGGGCTTATTCTGAGGCAGATCCCTTAGGCCTAGGGAACAAGCCACCAGGCGAGTTTTGGACAGGCCTTTTGCTTCTCTGGTCTTCTTATTTCCAGTTCTACTTTCAATTACTTTGTTGTGAATGTGCGTGATCAGACCTGCAATGAACCCATCTGAGAGGCTGACCTTTTCCTAGGGAAGAAGGTCTAAACTAGGTCAAGCAACATGCAGGAACAGACAAATAATTCTGAAGGGCCAGCAGAACAGTGGCTTCTTTTATCACAAGTTGTTCCAGGGAATGGGTACTGTATGGATCTAACATGCAGACTGCTGGACGCGGCAATATGGGCAATATAGAAGAAATAGCTAATTCTCAAGTGGTTCAGTTGAATAGTGGAAGATCTTTCATGTGATAATAACTCAATGAGAGATGCAACTGAACTATTCTTGTGATAAAAACTGAGGGATTCAATTGAACTGTTCTCTTTTCCTTCAGCACTAAGAATTCTCCTCATTTGAATAGACGTATCAATGTTTTTGCTTCAAAAATTAAATTAGGTTTAAACACCGTTTTGTCATATAGAAGTAAAAGCCACCAACTGGTAAAAGCATTAAATGAATGAGAGTGAGACGATTATGACAGAAACCCAAAACATATTAGTTATTGCCAAAGCTGAGTAGTTGTGTACACACTCATGGGAAAAAAATAGCTAGTTTTTTCCACCCTGGTTATCTGGCAAATACTTAATATGAAAAGGAGCACTGTCAGTTAATCATAGAAATATATCTTTCAGAATCAAAAATTAAGTATGTCCTTCCTTATGCTATGTAGGACAATATAGGAAAAATTTAACACATTGACTTGAAGAAATTAGCGTTTTATTCAGTAACAGTTTTAGAGCCCTAGTAATTCAGAAACTGCACACATTTCATGATAGAACTACAGAGAAATTGCCTGTTCATCTAGTTTTGTTTTGTTCAAAATATGGCTGCTACAGTGTCATTGAAAACGTAACAGCATATATAACACCAGTGTGGAACACTTCAGTAAGTACCCTCTGTAAAAAAATAGAGAAATAGAAGGTGTATGATCTATCAAGTAAATACAGGAAGAACACATACACTACACAGGAGTCTCAAAGTATTTCTAAAAATATGCACAGCCCCTCACCTGTGCCTCACAAGTTCCACAGTAACTCATAAGGCTGTTGACAAATGTACTTAATCTACCAGAGTATCAAAAAATTCAATATTCATCCCTTTGTGAATCCCACAAGTAGTTGACACGTGTCCCTGTTTGACACTTCTACCACTTCTTTCTGAGAGAATGGAAAGAATGGTTATGGTTAATCGCATATTTTTTATCCATAGGTCTCTCTCCCAAAATAAATTTATTGTTTGTTTAAGGGATTCACATAGGTGTGTCCACAATGCTGCTCATACCCTTCTTTTTTTCTATTCCAAGTAAAATATATAAAAAAATATTAAAATATTCATTACTTACAATGGCTTGAGGCCATAGAAAGATACTACTAGGAACATCAAGGTTATGTTCCTAATAATATAAGATACTATTAGAAACATTATGTTGATGAGAGATAACAGCTAGTCCAAAGATCTGCTAACTGTATCTATCCTTTATAGCAAGCATGCATTTCCCTTCTTTCTGTGAATTTTTATATTTTATTCTTCCATTTCTGGGGTGTGTCCCTCCAACTAATTTGTATTGCTTTGGATATTTAACATCAGATAATTTGGATATCTTGACTATCTTTGGATAGATAGTCAAGAGCTAACCAGTCCTGACATCACTTCAACTTAGTGGCCTTGTATAACCATTTCACCTTGTATTGGATGTCTACCTTCCCCAGCAAAAAACCCAAATGTACGAAATACTTTCCCTATGCTCTGTACTGCCATTCCCACATTCTGCAATAAGCATAGAAAGTATATCATCAGTACTTCTGCTGTGTTCTCAGCAACTCAACAAACCTTTTTGCACAAGCTTCCCCATTATCTGTGCATTACAGCTATGAACAATCAACAAATAAACCAGTGTCTGTGCTTTCAGGAAAAAAAAAAAAAGGAAAACAAAAACAACAACAACAACAACAAAAACCCAGCAGAAGCAGTGCTCTCTAATGAGGAGTTAGGTTCTCATTTTTAATAGGATAAATGTTGCATACTAACCTGAAATGTGTGATAACCAGGTAGCAACTAACCCTGCCAATCTGAGAGAAATACACGGTGCATGTTAAAGCACAGCAAAAACTCTTATACATCATCAATCAAAAGTTACTTTTAATTTATTCAGTAGGATGCCATGGTTAATAAAAAACCAAATTATTCTTTAATATCCTACAGCTTTGAGATGTGCCTAAAGCCTCAGTAGAGATATTCACCTGATAATATACAGTTCATGGTTTATTCAACCACAGCAGCTGTTGTAAACCCTAGGTTGTCATTTATTTTCCAGCTATTGAAAAAGATTTATAATCTGATTTTAAATGCAACACATATTTATCCCTCAGATCTGTAGCAAAAACAGTCACACTGACATTTTACTAGACCCAGAAAAAGAAAGGGGGAAATACCTTCATGGTAATAAAGAAGCAAAGTGAAAATAACTGGATTTTATTTTTAATTTTAATTTTTAAACACCTCTTCTAAAATCCTCAGTAAGAAGAGAAAAAAAAATCCTTATGTATTCCTTTTTCCCTGGTTAGAATTACTTCTTTTTGTCAATCAGGGGCAGGCAAATAAAATCAGAAAGGCCTAGACCATGCACTGATACAATTATGCTTCTCATCATTCAATCTGATTGAATAAGGATACACTTTTCGCCAAATAGCATGGTCCTGAATTTTTAAATTTTAGAAATTGACACCATATTGTGCCTTTGTCTAAAAGATCTGCACCCCAATTACTTATACCTACAAAATTATCTTATGTTTCCTGAGAATAATATGCTATTTCCAGATGTTTTCCCAGCTACCACCATTCCACAAATGTATTAGAGGCAAATCCGTGTTTATACTGCATGGGTCTCTAACTCTATACGTAAGCCACTTTCTCCACTATTTCTAGTGTGAGGTTGCCACCGTAACAGTCTCCTTAATGTTAACAAGCCACCATCTGACTCCATCCTGTTCCTGCATATACACAGGTGGTGACACACTGGAACAGGTTGACCAGAGAGGTGTTAGATGCCCTATTCCTGGAACCATTCAAGGCCAAGTTGGACGGTGCTCTGAGCAACCTGATCTACTTGAAGATGTCCCTGCTTATTGCAGGTGGGTTGGGCTAGATGACCTTTAAAGGTCACTTCTAACCCAAACCATTCTGTGATTCTATGATACATGAAAGTGAGTTTTACTTCTGCTATAGAACCATAGTGGTTTCTCCAGGATTTAAAGTATATTGAGATATTACCAGAATGGTTTATTTCACTTATTGCTGTAAAGTACTGAAGAATATGTTAAACAAGGATTTTCTCTGTCCCTCTAAGCGATGGAGAGATGTGTTCAAAATCGCAGTGATTTTGAGTGCATACTTGCACTCATTAGAAAGAGAAGAGAATTTATATATTTTAAATAATTTTTTTCTATTTTCAAATAAGAATTAAACCTCCATCATCTTCTCTGATGCTTTTGTAGAATTTTAAAGGTATTTTGAGGAGTAAAGAGACTTTCTCTAAGACTATTTTAAGAGGGCAGCCTTTCTTAAACTGAGCAGGAAAGATTTAGTTTGAGAAAAAAGATGCCCTGTCTGAAATAATACGTTTGTGCACAACTCATAGGTCAAAATTTGGAACCAGTAGTAGAATAAAGAAGTAGCATACTATGAGCAAGTCATTACACTACTTATAGCATATCCATCATTGTGTATTGCTGCATAGTTTGTCATTCTTTCAAGTCTTGGCACTCTGGTTTTAAAAGACCAGACACACCAGTTTAAAAATAACAAACTTTTATATATTTATTGACCAGTTTATTGCATTAAAACATTCTGTTGAGTCTAGGAACAGGAAAACGCTAACGGGCACAAATAATCTCCTTTTCACAGGAGGCAGTAACCTGCTGAAAGACTAGCCAAGGTGTGGAAACTGGTGCTGGTACAGAGTGCTCTCTGTGTGGAAGCCCCACCCGTAGGCTCATGTCCCATGAGCCCATGTCCCCCTCATGTCCCAGCCTCAGCCCACCCACGTCGTCAGGGAGGTGCCCCCAGCTGCCCTGCTCTTGGCTGGGGTGGTGGGATGGGCTCTGGCTGCCAGATCCTGCCCCCCCACTACCCCCAGGACACCAGCATGCAGCCAGCACACAAGGTACCTGATGGAGCGATAATTACCCTGACAGAAGGCAGTCTGTATTTTAGACTACAGATTTTGATTACAGGATTCATAAACCTGCAAAACAGAGCTAAATATGTGCGGATTTTTTATGTTTATATTTAAAAAGGATAAATGTCTAGAAAAGTCATCATATCAAAACTTCCCCAAAACAAGCTTTTTGCTAATGTAACTAGATATGCCACTATAGAAAAGCCGTGTGAATACTGACAGTAACTGTCAAATTTAGTTTGGGTTCAGTACTAAAAGATATGTTTAAAATAAAAGTATTTTCATGTGAAGGACATGCTTAAATATTCTTTCTATGTCTACCACAAGCTACAAATGTATAACTTTCATCTATATCTCTAATCACCCAGTCTAAGCCAAACCTCAGATCCATCCATTTGAGTGACTCATCTCCTTCCTCAGGCCAACAGAAAGTTGATAGACACCAAAACTTTCTCTTCAGATATGCGCAGTCACAATTCTGCCTCTTCCTGTGCATCCCTAAAGCTGCTATGGTTTAATTAATACTTCTTATTTGAGCCTGTATAGTTTCTGTGGAGCAGTAGCTCAATAAACAAGTTACCGGGATTTGTATTCATTTTCAAGAGGCAGAGGTTCAATGGGTTGAAAGAGTAATACACAGCACACATAATAATTTCTCACTATGGTTATACATTGAATGCTTGCATTTAGGCTTTTAAAAAGTTATTTAAGGCCTCTAGATAAACTGCTCACTTTCCAAAGCCACTAGCGATTCTAGTTATGTTGCCACACTATGAAAATCAGATCACTAAATTAGGAGCTTAGATATGAATATACAAGCCAAAATTGTAGAATGCAGTCATGAAAAACTAAACTGTCACCTTCCTTCACTGGTTTAAAATAAAAAATATTTTCAGAAAGTTATTGAACTATTTTATCAACCATGAACGTATTAGGCAATCTGGTGCTGGCTCCCCAGGTTATTCAATGTACAAAGTTATGCTCATTTTAGTTACAGTATTTTCTTCAGCCTGTTAACAAATGTATATCAAAATTGCTAATTAAAATAAATATGTAACACCGCAGATTGTCTTTCGCTTATTGGCTTCAGCTACTTCACAAACATTTGTCATCAAATTACTTTTTTATCCTCATCTGGATAAATTGTTTTATTGTCTGTCTAGGTTCTCTTGTGTCTAGAAATTCTTATAGTTCTTTACTGAATCCACATGTATTTCCTGTATTTTTAACATGTGCAGCCACAGTACGTTCACCAGGACTAGAGACAGTGATAATCATAGAATCATCAACTGTCATAATGACACCTTCCTAATGTTTTTTCTTCAGTATTATCTGCTTTCATATTTATGTTTCTTAGAGCACCTGAGTGGAAACTATTTTTGAAGTGACTATCGACAATGTTAGTAGCCCAACAGTTTCCTGTTTTGCACATGTGATTATCATCATTCTTAGTTTGGATCTTAGAAATTTTAAGTCAATTCTAGGTTAAATTTCATCTGTAGAAGGTTAGATCTGGTAAACATAATGCTTCTAGCTTTCCTCTAAACTTCTGAATGAATACAAAAGATGAGTCACAGGGAGTTAGGATAAGCATAAGTATCCATCTAAGTATACAGAATCACAGAATAGATTGGGTTGGAAGGAACATTTAAATATCATGTCCAACCATCCTGCACTGAGCAGGAACATCTTCAACTAGATCAGGTTCCTCAGCACCCCATCCAACCTGACTTTGAATGTTTCCAGGGATGGGGCCAACTGCCAACTCTCTGGGCAACCTGTTCCAGTGTTTCACCACCCTTATTGAAATTTTTTTTTTCCATATTTCCATTTTTCTAGTCTAAATCTCCCCTCTTTTCGTTTAAAACCGTCACCGATACACGTAGCAAGAAGTAGTACATTTCTTGCTGTATGAAATAATGCAAATATGATATAGGGCTTCTACGGCAGATACTGATAAATCCTATTCCAAAGATCAAGATTTGGCAAAGATGTCAGTATTAGGGTTATAACATTAGGTTTATAATCTGTAACACAGGACTGAAATTTTGATAACTTCAGTCCTTCAAATGACCGTGTGTGAAAGCCTACTACCTTCAGTAGATTTCAGTATATATACAGTATCAGGACCTAAAACGTTCAAGTTAGCAGAAGCCATAATCAGTTGATGCTTTAGAGATGCAGCTACTCCCCAGGTCTCTAAAGTGTGAAAGAAGTCTGTGTTTGACAGGTTTCGTATTCTTTTCTTTATAGAATAATGAGGGAAACCACAATTAAATCAGCCACACTCTTCAGTAAAAAAGTAAGATGTATTTTCTGATTGATTCTACCCTTATCATCCTGCTGAAACAATTGTGCCCTTAGATGTTCTCCAAGTCTTAAATCAATATCAAAGCTTAGTGCACGTAAGTAGTAGTTCTTATCTCTTGCTTGTCCGGTTTTGATTATGTAACAGTCTTGTACAAGACTTCTTTTCTAGTGTCTTAATTAGTACATATGTATAGCTGGTTTTAGTGTTATCTTTTCCATTTTTTTTTTCTCAGGAGGGCTATTCTGCTCTTTTCACTTTTTTTTTCTAAGGTATCCTGGGTTATTCTCCTACTGTATACATTATTTACTTCATTTTCTGATTAGTATCTTTTATGTACATTTTATCTCACTTTTCTTCCTGCAAACTTTTTTTTGCTTTTTTTTTATTAACTAGTAACATGTTTACTTTCAAGATCCTATCTCTTTTTTCCTCCCTCAAGAGCTATAGAATCACTGTATTTTGGAGGGGTTGAGGGAGAGGGAAAAGTGATTAGTAAAAGCAAAAGGAAAAATCAAAACTAAAGTTAGCCTTTAAAAGTCCACTACATTTTTTACCCTACTACACAGATGTATTTTTGCTGTATTGCTTTAAAATGAATGAGTCTCTATGTCATGGTCCATGTTGATCAGTATATAATTCCATTCTTTGTCTTCACTAGATCTTCACTGTATTTTTTTTCAGGACTGCTCTGCTATATGAATACCCCAAGATTTTTTTTTCTATTTTTAAATTCTTTATCATTATTGTAGCATATGAAGGCACGGATCCCCGCCAGTGATGCAACCAGAATCGTTTATTATAACAAACATGCCGCTTATATAGTACCAATGTATCTTCTGTCCCAACCGACACGCCCCTGCAACTCCCAACTGCCAGGCGGGCGGATTTCCCCTCAATCAGTCAGGGCCGCCATTGTTTATGGGTCATCTGGACTTGCTCACGGGCTGTCCCCTGCTAGTGTTCCTGCTTCTTACATTTCTGCTTCTGGTCTCTGCTTCTTCCACAATCCTGTTAACATCCTGTTCTCCCACATCTCCCCCTTTTTTGTTTAACGTACAGAATAATGCTTGTTTTAATATACATGTATATTACATCCTAATGACTACATTGAACTCTCCTCATAAGACTTACTCTCCAGACCCCTCACCAGCTTTGTTGCCCTTCTCTGGACCTGCTCCAGCACCTCAATGTCTTTTTTGTGGTAAGGGACCCAAAACTGGACGCAGTACTCAAGGTGAGGCCTCACCAGTGCCGAGTACAGGGGGACGATCACCTCTTGGGTCCAGCTCACCATACTGTTCCTGATATAGGCCAAGATACTGTTGGCCTTCTTGGCCACCTGGGCACACTGCTGGCTCATGTTCAGCCAGTTGTCGACCAACACCCCCAGGTCCTTTTCTGCCAGGCAGCTCTCCAGCCACTCTGCCCCCAGCCTGTAGCGCTGCCTGGGGTTGTTGTGACCCAAGTGCAGGACCCGGCGCTTGGCCTTATTGAACATCATCTCAGCCCATCAATCCAGCAGAGGGATCGATCCAGATCCCTCTGCAAAGCCTCTCTACCCTCCAGCAGGTTGACACTGCCACCCAGCTTGGTGTCGTCTGAGAACTTACTGAGGGTCCAGATCATTGATAAAGATATTAAAGAGAATGGGTCCCAGTACCGAGCCCTGTGGGACAGCACTCGTGACTGGCTGCCAGCTGGATTTGACTCCATTCACCACCACTCTCTGGGCCCGGCCCTCCAGTTAGTTTTTAACCCAGTGGAGAGTCCTCCTGTCCAAGCCATGAGCAGCCAGTTTCTCCTGGAGGATACTGTGGGAGATTGTATCAAAGGCTTGCTAAAGTCCAGGTAAACAACATCCACAGCCTTTCCTTCATCCAGCATCTTTGTCATAGAAGGAGATCAGGTTTGTACAGCAGGACCTGCCCCTCATGAAGCCGTGTTGGCTGGGCCTGATCACCTGGGTGTCCTTCATGTGCTGCATAATGGCACTCAGGATGATCTGTTCCATGACCTTCCCAGGCACCGAGGTCAGACCGAGAGGCCTGTAGTTCCCCAGATCATCCCTCCGACCCTTCTTGTGGATGGGCGTCACATTTGCCAGACGCCAGTCGGCTGGGACCTCCCCAGTTTGCCAGGACTGCTGGTAAATGATGGAGAGTGGCTCCGCAAGCACTTCTGCCAGCTCCCTCAGTACCCTCGGGTGAATCCCATCTGGTCCCATAGATTTGTTTGTGTCTAGGTGCTGGAGCAGGTCCCTCACCACTTCCCTTTGCATTACAGGGGCTTCATTCTGCTCCCTGCCCTTATCTGCTGGCTCAGGGGTCTGGGTACTCAAGGGACACCCTACTCCATTACTAAAGACTGAGGCAAAAAAGGCATTCAGTACCTCAGCCTTCTCCTTCCTCATCCTTTGTCACTACATTGCCTCCCATATCCAATAGTGGATGGAGGCTGTTCCCGAGTCCTCCTCTTGCTACTAATATATTTATAGAATTTCTTTTTGTTGTTTTTAACATCCAAAGCCAGGTTGAGTTCAAGCTGGGCTTTGGCCTTTCTTATCTTTTCCCTACATAACTTTGCTACGCATGTATAATCTTCCTGAGTGGCCCGCCCCTTTTTCCAAAGGCCATAAACTCTCCTTTTTTCCCTGAGCTGTGACCCTATCTCTTTGTTTAGCCAGGCCAGTCTTTTCCCTTGACGGCTCGCTTTTCTGCACACAGGGACGGCCTGGGCCTGTGCTTTTAAGACTTCCTCCTTGAAAAACATCCAGCCTTCCTGGACTCCTTTGCCCTTCAGGGCTGCCTCCCAAGGGACTCTGTCAAGCAGACTCTTGAAAAGACCAAAGTCTGCCCTGTGGAAGTCCATGATGGCAGTCCTGCTGGTTCCCCTTCTCGCCTACCTGAGAGTCGAAAACTTTAACATTTCATGGTCACTTTGCCCCAGACGGCCTCCAACCGTCACATCCCCCATAGTCTTACCATAAATAGCTGTAACAACTGCCCAAGCAGACACTTGTGAAATAGAAAGTTTTATTTTCATTCCATTTGGATTAAATGCAGAAATTAATTAAAATGGAGGGCTTCCATAGTCTGGTTTCCATCAGAGTAAACTTGTTTTAAAACCACCTACAGGAAACCAATGTAAACTCCATGCTCAACAAAGGTCCACGTTATACCACTTCTAAATTAAAATGTTATGCTTCTTCTCAACTTCTCTTGTAACTTCCAAAAATACCAAATAGAAAAACTTCCAATAATAGAAAATAATCATTTTTTAAATTATAAAATTTTAAGTTCAGCAATATTGAATACAAAATGCAAAGTAGGGGTGACATCTCTCTGTAACCTCAGTCTACACAGAAAGAAAAAAATCTCACTGCCATAAAGTATCTGTGGGAAAATTAAACACAACTAATACTTGATTATTTAACTCCTTTCATTAAGAATCTCATGTACATTATATGTTCTAATTTAAGTGTATATATTTGCAAACAAATTTCTAGATATATAAAATAAAATTTTAAGGAATAGAAAATAAAGCTTGGACTACCATGAATAACACCAAGTATTTCCAAAATACTTCATATCTCTGTATTTAAAGGATACTGACAAGTTTTAGGCTCATTTATTATTTAAAAGAAGGAAAAAACAACTTCATTGATCTGAACTTACTGATGCTCTCAAAAGGAAATTTACTTTTCCGTAATCATCTTGAAAGTATTTCATTGTAACTGACAAAGTTATTGCTGGAATGATGTAGCTTTCTCTAAGAAAACTTCTTTATCAGTCATCTTAAAATCAGGTTTCCATGGCTTCCATTTCCCCAAAATAAAAGCAGCTAGTCAAATAACATTCAAAGAGCACTCTCTCTCAAAAATAATTGCTAACATGGAAAATTGCTTTGAACAGTTCTAAGCTTTATACTGTCAATAAATTCACATGTTTTCTCACATTTAAGTTTATATTCATTGCTTTTTTCTGTAGGCTTACACAAAATGTCAAGAAAAATCAATGGGACAAAATCAACTTGAAGATGAAGACGGACAATTTCCATTGCAGTAAAATGAAGTCATGTATTCATACCTGAGAATATAAATTGGCTCACTGAAAAAAAGACCACCAACATTATGACTTTGCATGGACTATAGAAAGTAAAGTAGAAGCTCTCACTCCTTTTCCATATTCCATCATTAAGGTAATATGCTAAATAAGAGGGCAGAACTGTGATGAAATTAGCATTTCACAGTAAATATTGTATTGTTATACACTTCCTTAAGCATCTGTTGCAGGTCTGTCTAAGGATATAGACAACCTAAACATTTAGTCTGAAACAATGAAGTAATTCTATTACTTTTATGGCCAAGTACTCAGAAGTCAAGAAGTGCAGTCGGTTTATTGTGCCGCTGATTTCATATGAGAACGGTTGAAATGGAAGAGTGCATTGGCAGATGTTATTATACAGGATTGATGAGGGAATTCAGGAGGAAAGTAAGGACCATTCAATTGCATTTAGAAGCCAAAGAGCACAGAACATTGCCTGTGAAGCTGGCCAGAATGGCTCAGATGAAAAAGTTGTCTGCTATGTATTACTTCTGCTGAAAATGGATGAATTCTGCTATGGCATGGAATTCTATTTCTCCCAGACACAGACTATAAAAAGCAAATAGGATTATTTTAAAATGTGCTTTAATTTCTGTATGAGTCTCTGACATTTCATCTACCTGTTCCTTAAATTTTGCAATATGTGCAATCTCTTTGCAGAGCTTTGGTGTCCTTTTCCACAACATTATTCTCCTGCTCTATAATTAACCTTTTGTTTATCAATAGCAATTATAATTAAATTATCATGCTGAACTATATAATATTTCATGCTAAGCCTGCAGCTGTTGACTGTAGTCACTGTACTGAAATAGATTTTGCCCATATCATCTTATTAAAATAATTATAGGTGTCTTTTAAAAAGTACAATCTTTATGAACTTAAATTAACTTTTAATTTGAACAACTTATTTTTTAGTTAATATATTACAGATGCGGTGGCTCACCATAACACATCAAATATTTAAGGAATTAAATGGAACACAATTTTAATTAGTTCCTACGTACCAAGATGGTATTCAATGTATTCTGCTTTAAAACACCTGTTAAATACACTGTTTGGTTTTTGCCTAACCCCTTATAATTTCTCATTGTTCTTTCTTGTTCCCATGTAGTCTTCTTGACACTTGCCTTTTTCACAAAATTGTTCAAATGTCTGTTATTAAGACTGTGTCCCATAACTGTCCAGCAAGTTTATATGCTGAATATTCAGTTCTGCTACATCAGATAAGAGTTCTTATTTCTCACAGGAGTCTTTATTTCAAATCTGTTTTATTTTATATCACCTCAGCTGTCAGTCACAACATCTGTCCTCCAAAGTCATGTGCTTCTACAAGAATTCTAGTTCTTTTCCCATTCTAGTTTTATGAATGCAATATCTGGTTTGAATGAGCCCATTAATTCATTCTCAACTTTTTTTAATATAATGTTATATCCCACCCACAGAGGGTTACTATAATCCCTTCAAGCATTGATCTGGCTGTCACATAGCAGCAAACTAAGAAATATGAGGGCTTACTGTTAATTACTAAATATGTATTCCCCAAATGAAACCTTCTTCTGGTGTGTAATAATGCTGTCAGCTTTCCAGTTCTCTAAGCCAATCCAAGTCATCCCACAGTTACCTACTTTGTTCTTCTTGCCGTAATAAATTTCTTCTCTTTAAGCTTCTTGCTTAGCTGAACCTGTACTGAGACCAGCCCTCACTTACTGACATGAAGCATGTAATTGATCTGACTAAACAGTAAAAAACACATTTTGAAGGGGTGATTCATCTCATATTAGTATAGAAATCTGGAATAGGTTAGATGACTCATATTCTATTTCTCCCATTCAATACAAAGGGACAATACATGTTACTTGAATCACTTGGAAGTGTTCTACTTTGGCTAATCCCACAGTAGTATTTATCTGCTGGAAACTTTTCCACTGTGTGGTAGGTTGACCACAGCCAGCAGCTAAGCACCCACACAGCCACTCACTCAGTCCCACACACTCCTCTAATGTGATGGGAGAGTAATAGTCAAAACACTGATGTGTTATAACACTGTTTTAGTCAGAAATCCAAAACACAGCACTATACTGACTGCTCCAATAAAAGTGAACTACATCCCAGCCAGGCCCAGTACACAGAGCTATCTCTCCCAAAAACAAACAAACAAACAAACAAAATAACCCAAAACTTTTGCCCTTAGTAGCAAGTAACTACTATTCTTACCTCCTCTACTCTTCCCTGCATCAAACATATCAAAGGCAGTAATAATTATCCAGTTTTCATACTGAAAAACAAAGCAAGCCTCTAGCAAAGTCATCAGAGAGTTCTTTTTTACAGGGCATGCTTTCCATATAAAATCAACTATAAACAAACCATCGAAATTAAAAGCAGGCATAACAGCTGCCCATAGATGAAACTTTTCAGACTTGTGCTTTCTGTCTCTATTTGTCTATGCATTTTTTCTGTGAAGGTGCTTACTAAAGCATCTCTGCTCCAGAAACAACTCCACAGCACTCCAAAATGACACCATGCTCTACAGTATTTTTTTCAGTACAACTGTAGTCTTCTTTGGGGATAATAGTGCTAATTGCACAAAGCCAAACTGAGCTCTGTAATTCCCTTTTCTAACTATAAGTCTTCAGTGGACTTGATGACCAGCCTAAAATAAACATGCAGCATCCACAGAGATAAGTGCTTAATGTCTTTTTTTTCCCTTATGGAAAATAGGATGCCACTGAGAACTTTGTTTCAGTTCAGAACATTTGCATATTTGCTTAACTTTCATTTCACGTAACAGCCTAATTGAATTCATATATTAGCACTGAAATTCAAAAATGCCTTTCCAGTAGGTTTTCCATCTCTGTGCAAAAGTTTCCTATCTCCTTTCTTTGGATGTAAGTTACCCCCTTTATTTTTTTTTTAAGATTTCTTTGGCTTTATTGCTACATGCCTTATTTTCAGACATCTAGTTGTCTAATGGAGTTTATTTTTATACATCCAGGTTAACATTCAGGCTCTGTATCCAGTGCATAAAAAGAGTTAATTGGTTAAGAAGGCAAGAAGACTCTACATGCTGCAAGACTCACCTAGATGGGACAGTAGGAATGGAATTCATCTGCCTTATGCCTGAGCTATCCACCCATTATAATCACTAGAGAGAAAGAGATACTTTCAGAGGCTAATTCACCTGTCCTGTCTCAGCATTTTATCTTCTGAGATGAATCACCCCCTAAAGATGAAAATTTCTCTCCTTTGGATGCAAAGCTTGACTGGAATGACCTGCTAACTTTTAGACAGTGAATCAGACAGAGGACACTTGGGCTTAAGGATATACTTGGGTTTAAGAATATACATTATGCTCTCATGTGGATACATAGAATTCACAGCTTTAAAAGCAGGACAGCAATTAATCCTTCTTCTAAATGGTGACTTATTTTTTCCAAAATATTGCAGGAGTAGTTAAAAGTAAGATTTTAATTCCATTCTTTACTCCTAAAATATATTCTTGTCTTTTCATTTATGTGCACACATAAGCACACATATATAGAGAACTTTGATTAAATATATAATCTGCCATAAAAACAAGGACTTGAACCTGGAAATCACACTCTGATAGCTTCGTGAAAATGCTTCATGAAAAGTAAAATAACCTTGACAGTATGATTCACAATAGGTTTATAACACGGTGTTCTGCTAGATAAAGCAGATTCAACCAGCCATAGCCCAAACCGGAAACTGGACTCCAGGTTCTGCAATTTAAAGTCCAAATATCCCTTTAGCTGTGGCACATTTCGTACCAAACAGACCTGTTCCCCAGAACAAAGCACAAATCTGAATGTCAAAAAGGCTGTGTTGGATGCTGCTCTACTTTTTTCTATTACTGGCTCTTTTTCACTGTCTCTCTTCATCAAAAGCCTGTTTTATTAGCATCCGAGAACACAGGAGAGATCTGACTTGGCAGACAAGATATGGAAAGGAGCAGACTGGAGATATTACCATAGAGGCAGACCTATTCTGCAGAACTAGAAGTGAAATGCTTCTGGCACAAGATTCTGATATTAAAGATCTCTCTGTTCTGTAACAATAAACATTTTCAGAGACTGTCAGCAGCTAATGAGGGTTGGGATGCAGGACTTAGCAGTTTTGGATTAGGAAAACATGCAGAGATAGTTAGATATCTAAATCTCATGCTAGCCCCCATGAGAATCTAGCCAGTAGGCATTTTTAAATATTTAACACATAGAGTCAATTGGTTTTGTTCTATTGACTAACAGTTTATCCATTTCCATCTAAAGTACTCCACACAAGGACTAATTCTTTTGAAGACATGCACAGTAACCACTCTGCCAAATGTTGAATGACAGCCATGCTAGCCAAGGTCATTTTCTGAGCACTCTTTCTAAAAACACTTCAACAACTTGAGCCTCCACCTAAACACCCACAAAATTACCAATGTGAGTAAAAAGTAATGTTAGCACAGAAAAATTGTTTGGGAATTACAGCTCACATATAAAACACTTAATCATAGAATCATTCCGTTTGGAAAAGACCTTTAAGAACATCGAGTCCAACCATTAACCTAGCACTGCCGTGTGTACCACTAAACCATGTCCCTAAGCACCACGTCTACCCCTCTTTTAAATACCTCCAGGGATGGTGACTCAACCACTTCCCTCAGCAGCCTGTTCCAATGCTTGAAAACGCTTTCAGTGAAGAAATTTTTCCTCATATCCAATCTAAACCTCCCCTGGCATAACTTGAGGCCATTTCGTCTTGTCCTATTGCCTGTTACTAGGGAGAAGAGTCCAACTCCCACCTGTCTACAACCTCCTGTCAGGTACTTCTAGAGAATGATAAGGTCTCAGCCTCCTTTCCTCCAGGCAAAACAACCCCAGTTCCCTCAGCCACTCCTTGTAAGACTTGTGCTCGAGACCCCTCACCAGCTTCATTGCTCTTCTTTGTACACACTCCAGCACCTCAATGTCCTTCCTATAGGGAGGGGCCCAAAGCTGAATGCAGTATTCACTTGACCTCACAATGACAAGTACAAGGGGACAATCACTTCCGTAGTCCTGCTAGCCACACTATATCTGATACAAGCCAGGACGCTGTTGGCCTTCTTGGCCACCCGGGCACACTGCAGGCTCATTTTCAGCTGGCAGTCAACCAACACCCCCAGGTGCTTTTCTCCTGGGCAGTTTTCCAGCCACTCTTCCCCAAGCTTGTATCTCTGCATGAGGTTGTTGTGACCGAAATGCAGGTCCTGGCACTTGTCCTTGTTGAATCTCAGACAATTGGCCTCAGCTCATTGATCCAGCCTGTCCAGGTCTCTCAGTGGAGCCTTCCTACCCTCAAGCAGATAAACACTCCCACCCAACTTAGTGTCGTCTGCAAACTTGCTGAGGGTGCACTAGATTCCCTTGTCCAGATCATTGATAAAGATATTAAACAGAACTGGCCTCAGTACTGAGCCCTGGGGAACACTGTGACTGGCTGCCAACTGGATTTAACTCCATCCACCACAACTCTTTGGGCCAGATAATTTTTTACCCAGCGAAGAGTAAGCCTGTCCAAGCAGTAAGCAGCCAGTTTCTCCAGGAGAATGCTGGAACTGCTTCAGTTCCTAGTTCAGTGCCATATTCTGCTTGAGACCAAAAGCAGTTGTTGGAGCAGCACCACATTCTCCCCGCCTTGATCCTTTCCTTCATCACTCAAAGGATTCACTGCACCTGGAGTATAAGGAGGGACTGTTCATCTTTGCTTT
Source organism: Calidris pugnax (assembly GCF_001431845.1). Lineage (NCBI taxonomy): Eukaryota > Metazoa > Chordata > Aves > Charadriiformes > Scolopacidae > Calidris > Calidris pugnax. Next base: position 1,944,070 of record NW_015090999.1, on the reverse strand, counting down.
CAAAGGCATCAAAGGCAAGCCTTCCCTGCCCCAGCCAGGTCCATATTTTCTAGGCATCACATCACAGGATTTTCACATATCTCACTGAAAAATGTGAACATACACTTTGAAATACTTCATGCTACCACTTTGGGTTAATCTATTCATTAATACATATTAAATGTCATCCTTAAGTCAGATTGCTCCAGATATATTATTAAATATTATTTAGAATTGTACAGTAGTCCTGTAGCTCCAGTGACTTGCTGCAATTATTCTTGATTTAGCTCAGAATGACTGAATTTAAAAACAATCTAGGATACCAGCAGTTTTAAAGGCCAGGAGGACAAAACCCTATTATCGACAAGTTCTTCAAAAATCAAATGAGCAACATTGTTTAGGAGAAATTCCCTTAGTAGATACTTTTAAGAATAATTATATAATATAGATAATTAGGACTGATGTTTGTATAAATACTTGAGGTTAATATAGCATTTCACACTAATTATCTCAGTTCAAGCTAAGAACGATTATGGAAAAGAAACTTAGCTTTTTAGCTGGTACAAGTCATCATGGTCCATTAATGCAAGCACAGATAACTCTGTACAGATTGCCAGATTTATACCAGCTAAGAATTTTAATTTGTTTTTTTCTCCCTTCCCTGGAGTGGATTGGTGGTTTGGATAGATTTGGGGTCACTACCTAGCATTGCCTTGTTTTCTCTCTGAAGATGAATTGCACTGTACAATGAAATTATGCTGATAAAAACGTGACATCAGGCAGCCCTGAGGGAAATTGCTTTGTCATGTCACCCAGATTTAATTAGGCAAAACTAGAAGCTTAGCTGACATTGAATGCCACTCATGTATTTCTAAGATTAGGATTCCATGTGACTTGGTAGTGAAAAAATAGGAAGTCATCTTATACTTAATTATGATTCAATATTAAGGAAACTTTTTTTTTAATGTAATTAACTGAGTAATGAAAAAGATATTAATCAATTCCATGCTGAAAGTGTTTTTGCAGCTCTCAGACTCTTTTGGTTATGTTGCCTTTGGTATATGTTACCATTTCCGGGTTTTAGTTGTTCCCCCCCACCGTCTTTTTTTAGGATTTAGACAATACATGCCGTGTCTACAGAGATAAGTGGTTAGTGTCCTTTTTTGCCCTTATGGAAAAGGGTGCCACTGGGAACTTTTTTCCAGTTCAGAACATTTTTATGTTTGCTTACATTTGGTTTCACATAACAGCCTGACTGATTTTGTATATTAGCACTGAAATTCAGCGTATATATTGTTTTAGTGATGATAGCTATGCTTCAAAAAACATAACATATCCTTATACAATGGTGGGCTCTGAGCTGAGTACTGCTGCTCAGGGTCAAGATCACAAAAAGTACAATGAGTGGTTCTCTGAAAAGGTCTGCCTAGTGTTCACTAGTAATCAAAAATTCAACTGAACTTTAGGAGTTTCTAGGAAAGACAACAGATAACAAAGAAAAAACATGCCACTGCAAATTCATGCTGCTTGTTGATCTTTAATACTTTGTACAGCTCTTTTCCTTCCATTTCGAAAAGGTTGTAAGAAAATAGAGAAATGTTCAGAGAAGAGCAGAGAGATCATCGAAAAAGAATTTGGAGAATCTTGGAACTAAGAATCTTTAGATTGGAAAAGTGAAAAGCGGAGAGAGAGATGATTATGATAATGATGATGAAATCTGTAAAGTCATGAACGGCACAAAGAAGGTGAACAGTGAGTGCCTGTTCATTGTATTAACTTTTCAAGAACTAGAGGTACCTTTGACCTGGCTTTGCTATGTCATGGTATCATTCACGATCTTGAGCTTTCCACATAAGGAGGTGGGTGGGCGGAACTCAGGAAAAGAATTTTCAAAGAAAGTGGTCTAAATTTCTAACTTGTACATGCTAGGCAGAACTAATTTTCACAGTAGATCCACTGGTCTAGTAAATACTGATATTTGACTTATTGGAGAGCTGTACTTCTTGAGTTCATTCAAACACTTGTCAAAGTCTAACCTTTTTGTTATGGAATTCAGATCACAGATTTCAGATGCCACAGGAAATATGAAGGTCTTATACCTTAGAATTAAATTTTGGTTAAAATTATTTGCAAGATCTTTGTTCTCTACAATCTGTTCCTTGATTTCTGAAAGCAATCAAGTTGTGCCCTTTCAGTCAAACATTGTGAACATGAAAAATTTTCATATTACATGATTTGGCATAAGGTGCCAGAAGTTTGGACATACTAGAGGAATAGTAAGGAAATTCTGGAAACAGATAATAGGATTAGAAGTGCTCTGCATACGAAAATTATTTTTCTTTTATTATTCCTTTACAAGCAGTACTCCTTGTCATGATTATGGTTCCCAGATCACTCTTCCATGCTACTAGGCCAGATGCTGATAGAATTCAGATTTACTTAAATCACAATAATGTAACAGTTTCATTTTCCAGTACTAAAATAGCTTTTTAAGAATACAATGTTTCATGTTATATGGCTGCTATATGAGCATTTTAAGAAACACCTTTTTTTCATTTAATTATTTTCAATGTGGAAAAATTAATGAAATAAAACTTAATATTCTAAGTTGTTAAACTGAATGGTTTCTGCCATAAGCTACAGAAGTTGCTAGATGGATAATGCAGTAACAGCCATTTTCATGGTTTCAAAAGTGCAAGCAAAACAGTTTGCAGAGGGGGTCTGTTACAAGAACTTCCTCATCATATTCAAACACTTGTGGTTTTTTGTTTGTCAGAGTAAATTTTCCGTGCTGTGTACCCCATGGTTTTCACATAAATAAAATTCCTAAAAAGCCAAATGGACGTTTAATATAGTATTATTCAAGAACATAACCTTCTCACTTTTTTAAAAAATTATTGTGAGAATCAATTCTTGTAACTAAGCTAAACATGACCATTTTACTTAGCATTTTCCTTCATTATATTACAACATCTTCTAGAGAAGAGGCAATGAATTATTGTGAATTGTAAGTAAACAATGTGGTGCATCTACTTTTTTTTTTTTTAAAATGGCACCTATATGCTTACTGGACTGCCCCTTTTGTTATTGTCAACATTATCTAGCGAATAATTTCTGTTACTTTTAAAACCCATAGGAAATTAGTAGTTTTGCAGTCCAATAATACTGCCTTGAGATTTCTTAAAGTAGGTGGCTGTTTTGTAAGCTTTCCTTGCAAATTTTGCCAGTATTAGTCCATCTGGAGTGGCAGCCCCAGAGGCTTGTTTATGTGCTCAGATTCTAGGCTGTCCTCTCTATTTAAAAATGAAAGCAAATCAGAGATTTAGACATGTGCATAGCAAAGAACACTGTTGACTTGATATGCTTGCATAATTGGGAGGAAAAAGCCATGTGTCAGTTTAACTAAATTTTATTAATCAGTCTTGTAGGCTAAGTTGTTTTATGCAGTTTTGAAGAAGATAAATTCTGCAAGTGTGTAAAGCTTCTTTGTGACTGATTTTATGCTGGTTTTCTGCTCTTCCCACATTCTTCATAGGTTTAAACAGATTAGACTGATAACTTCCGTTTTGAGTAATCCAAGGGTCTGCCTCTTCTGTTAAATAAAATACTCTCAAGCCTGAAATGCTGATCAGATCCACACAGCATTTACAAACTAGATCAGTCCCTTGATCTTTTCTGGGGTGCTCCAATGACTCTGCTGTCTCCAGGTAGGACACATTCTGGACAAATTTCATCCCACCCACTGCCTCAAAAAGGGCAGCTTGGAGAAGGCCAGTCCAGTTTTGATTCCTTCTACCCTCAACAGCTCTCCACTGTAACTCCAGAAATTTTTGTGCCTGCAAACAGCCTGTGTTCCTTCATGCCACACCAGAAAGCAATGTTTAGTAATTGAATCCAGCCCTTCTTAAATTCGGGGTGGATTTGAATTCACGTAAATGTAGGAGATTATGTTTCTATTATACACAGTGAAAATCTAATAAGTACTGTAGGTGGAATTCAGATATATTTATCATAACCTAAGACAGAATTTTGTTATCTGATTTTTTTGTTACCTGAATATGGACCTCATGATTGTGTTGATAAGGGACTTATTTCTGTTTCCTAAACATGGGAGTCTAACACTGTATGAAATACTCAAAGATACCCAAAACATCTGCCTGGGGCTGACAGACATAAGACGGGACCTATAGGATGCCTATGCCTGTAGGTGGGCCCAGCTCAGTGGTGCTCATGCTTGGGCAGGGCAGGAATGTGGGGAGATGGAGATCAACCCTGCTACAGCACCCCTGGGGCAGGGGTTGACAGCACTGAGGGGGTGACGTGAGGTCCTGGACCATGGGCAGAATGAGGCACCCCCAGTGGAGGCTGGGCTGGAAGAGTGAGACCTGGTAATGCCCTCAAAGTCCTGACAAACTGAATTTTAATCATCAAGTGGTGCTGAATTGAATAGCATGCTAGATGTTTCCAGTTAGGTAATAGTCATTGATGAGAACTTCCTAAGTGTAAATTTTGGATGTGGTATTTACAAACATTTGAATTTAGTTATTTGCATTTTGCCCAAACATAAATAAAAAATCATAAATTAGAGCAGATCTAATGGAAAAAACTATGAAGTGAAAAGAGATAATAGCTCGAGGTTGTAGTAGTATGAGATTCCCATCAAAAACAACAGAAAGGGATCAGAAAAATCTCATTCAAGAAACTCTGAGATGGCTAAAGAAGACACAATCAAATAAACCAGAGGAACCAGACTTCAGACAGCTAATTCTAAACAAAAATGTCAAAGCACATAAGTCTTAATATTTGACCACACATATATAGCTGGTCTATATCTCAGTCTAAATTAGCTATAAGATGAATGCATGTCAGTCAGTAGAATTAAGGATATTAAAAAAAAATCTATAAAACAGTTATATGATCCTCATATTAATGTAACAATGATCAATGGAAAGTTAAAGAGATTTGCTGATGTAAGATTGCACATGCTTAGATTCAGATGATAAAATTTTAAGGCATGTTTTAAGGCATGTGTAGCCAAGATTTCCTACATATTTTTCAAAAGCATTAAAATCATTACTAATTTCAGAGGGACCAAAATGATAAATGTTAGACAAATCTACCTAGAAGCTCCCTTATATGAATAAGTATCTTACTCAGTGACAGATCCACAACGTTAATAGTTTTGCATTAAGACATTCACATTCTAAAAAGATTTTTGAGGTCCTGAAAGAGTTCTACAACAGCCAAAAAAATAAATCTTTTTAAAGCACCCACAGACATGAGAGAATTAAGCAAAAAGCACTGAATTGCAAATTTTACAGAAATACCCACTGTGCGTATTTGGAGATAATTTATGGCTTAGGGAATACAACTAGATGAATTTGAAAGGATCTGGAAGCAATTTCTAAAACACACGTGAAGGGATTCACTTACCTCTAGATCCAACACTTAACTGCTAGCATATGGCTTAACAATTTGTTTAACATATGCAGGTGCTGACTGACTGAGATAAAGTAATTTTTTTATTTTCTATTCATTTATGACCTACCATTTCTTTTACCTTTCAATGTGTACATGGAAAAGTGTTTAGCACAATCCAAAGAAGATACCAGTAAAAAATATGGTTTTTATCATGTCAAGACTTATTCATGGCAGTAGAGGGTTAGTTGCTAGCTAGACAAAATGAATACTAAGAAAGCTTAATTTATAAATTGGAAGTTCAAAAATATTTACTTCAATATAAACTATTATGGCAGCTGTGATTATTCTAGCTTATTTATAGCTAAAACACCGTGACTTTTATAAGGAACCTTTATTTCTGAAAATATTAGTGTAAATTTCAAAACTGAATATTTTATGTGCTTCTTTTTGGTTGGGTTCATACAGTGTCTATATAATTTATAATGCATGTTTTCCACTAATTCTAGTACACTTGAAGTGACTATAAGATTGTATATGTTATACCTTGTTTTCCATTCAATATTACTCTTTCATGTTACCTGAAGTCATTCTGACCTCTGAAAAACTCCGACAATAGACCCTGAAGAACTTATTCTCTTATTATAAGTAATGCTGTCAATTTAGGGAAAAAAAAAAAAAAAAAAAAAAAAAAAAAAGAGAGAGAACCAAGAGAACCAAACAAAAAACAACAGACCAAAGCCATGCTATCTTGGCAGAATCATATTCAGGTACACTGCATGCACAAAAGCACTGTGTATTTCTGTTACTGTGTCACAGCAATAGCAGTCTCTTCCCAGGGCTAACGGGGGAAAGGAATTGTAGTTTGCCTTAGTATTGCTTGCTCTTCTGTTGATTTTTTTGTTGTTGTTGTTAAAACTGCACAGGTTCTTAAATATGGAAGATTGCTTGTGTTTGCAGGAAAATACAGCTATAATGCTTTCTTTAAGCCTTATTCAGTGAGTTGGAATGAATTATTCTAACAAAACGCCAGGTCTTGTCCAGATGAGGACATATAAAGTGTAGGAGGTCTCAACTACTTGGTTATTAGTCTCTATCAGAACCTGCACTTTTATATATTAACTCTTCTAATTTCAGTGAAATCCATCACACATGATCTATATTTTTCCAATAATTAGTGTTAAACTATTAAGTCTCATGTTCATTTTAAAAAGGCTAAATAAAAGAAGTAACAACTTAGTTTTCCAGACCTTGGCTGTGCCATTAAGATTTCATATTGTCAATATTTTTACTTAATTTTCTCCTGTCTCTTTCATCAACCTGAGTATAGCCTCTTCTGATTTCATCAGATTACCAAGTGATACAGTTTTATACCCCAGAAAATTTCATCTCAGACACAGCCTGAAGTTTAGCTAGGAGCAAAAGTTCAGGTTCTGTTATCTCTTTGATAAAGTGCTCCTTGATCTGCTTAAAGTCACTTCTCCAAGTCTGTCCTGAAGTTAAGATCTTCAAACTAAAAAACCCATTTCACTGAAATGATTTCTCTCTCACTTCTGACTGCCTATAAATCGGCTTGTGGCACTAGTATTGATTAGTGTGTCAATAAGTATTTTACCTGACTACCATTCACAGTCTAATTGCCAATAATGGCAGATGAAAGGATATTACAGAACAGAATGGAATTTCTTTTATATTTAGACTTCCTTATGAGTATGAGATTTCTCATCAACTTGAACCCCAAAGATTTGATAAGTGAAACCTTACACTGAAATTATTCAGCTAGCCAGTACATTATGTCATTTTTAATAGCATGTTCAGTCAGGATACATGAATAATTGGGAGTGGGGTTGGTGGGGTGTAGGTACAGAAACAAATAAATATGAAATTCTTCTAGATGTAAAAACATATTAAAACTTTTTTTTTTTTTTTCTGCTATAGGAATATGGATAGATATTACAGTGGTGTCTCGAATCTGACCTCTGGAATAGATTTTTGAAATCTGAGAGGAGCTTCAAATAGATCTTGCTATGACTTGGCTTCTCTTTGGTACGCTAATAGGAATAATCAATATATTAGGGTTTTTTCCCAGGTTTTACAAGATTTAAAGTATATTTCTTTCATCACTTTTTTATAATTCCCCATTTACTCTCTATCATATTTCCAGATGAGTTTTTTCTTCAATTATGACATTTTAGGGATTTGAGGGTCTCTCAAAAACTAGACTAGAGTTGTAGACCTGAAACTCACTATCACAGAAATTGCTTGGCGATTGTCTCTAGTTTTGATCAATAGCTAATAAAGACGTCTTTTATATCTTTTAACTATATAGTACAATTCAAACATAGATTTCAGTATGTAAGGTATACATACATGATAAACTGACAGCAGAGTCTTCTTTCCTCCAGCTTGATAACACGTAGTTTTCACAATGTGTTAGAAATTTGTTGCAGCCCAGGCAATTGCCAGGACAATTATCAACAATTTTAATCTGTAATCAGGATGGGAGATAGATCTAGTTACTTATGCCTAACTGACATTTACAGTGGAATGATAATGTCATTTCTGAAAGATAAGAAATGGTAGTGAATAATATTTCAAGAAAGCTGCCAGAACAAATATTCAGGTTTAGTTATGAGAATCTGTAGGAAGGATTTTTTTAATCTGCGCATACTGTGATACATGAATTTTCAAATTCAGATTTTATTCAGTGAAATAGTACATAAGAAAAATACTTTATTTTTTCTTTTTTTTTTTTTTTTTTTTTTTTTTTTTTTTTTTTCAAACAGGGGTAAGGTACCAGCCTCAAGGATTCCTTGTCGTCATTCTGACTACTTGCTAGTTGATGAAACAAAAAAATAAACTTGGAGCTGATGTAAGGTACAGGTAGCTATGAGCTTGATTCTAAACTGTTGGTCAATAAAGTGTAGAATAAAGTATTTTTTTATTTCTATTCAAGTTTGTCTGGTCCAAAGTATAATTTCAGGCTAAAATAGCCAGCAGTGGTACCTTCCATTTTCCATGTAGGAAAAACAAAACAAGACAAAACCTAAAAAACAGATTGCAAGCCACCTTTTCAGCCTCCAGCACCCCACAGCAATCATTGAATGTCACTGTTTTCTTCTCCTAATAATCACCACGGATCATTTTGTGCAAAAACAATGTAGCACACTGTTCTTAAAGTGATGCTTCCCAGCACCTGGTCTTAAACTGAGTTTTCAAATGTGTAGCTGCATACTGTGGAGTATTTCTAATCAAGATTTCCCAGTGAATTTGTAACCCAAATCAAAACCAACCAGCTTTTTTACTGGTTACAAAAAATATTTCTTGGAATTTCTTTTTTTCCTTTTAAACTGTTAGTTCTGGCAATGTATTCTAGTATATGAAGTTAAGATGGGTTAATTATCTTATACATAACTCTCATTCTTTTTTACTTAATTTCTCTATAGTTTAACAATAAACTCTTTTACCAAACTACATGCCAACATAACTATGTTGGGATTACCACGACAGAATTGTGATGTATAGTGTTGACAAAATCTCTGAGCACAATAAATGGTTAAATTCTCCCAGCACCTTCAACATTTCCCTTAAGTTTCTGTTTTGACTCAGAACTCAACTTCCCAGTCAGCAGCAAAAGCCTAGCTTAGTATAAAATTGCTTAGTTCAGTTGTGAATTAAATTGTGCTTACAGTTTCCTTTTTAGGCAATGTAATAAATATGGTTGACAATATTTTCAGGTTCAGCAAGTTCTCTTTCAAGCCGCTCCATGAGCTTCTGCCTCTACTAGGCTTTAGTGTTTTCAGAAACATCAGTACCATTGCAGAGTTACACAAGTTGTAGTCTGCCCTTTGTCTGCATTCACAAAAATAATTTTCCCAAACATGCCATATCATTCATTATTTTTTTTGTAGTCTTGCAAGCAAAACTTTTTGAATAACTCATGTAATTAAAACTTGAAATGCTGCCTCTGCTACAGAATTTATACCATTGAGAGTGTTGTGTCATTTTTCAGCTTAGTAATATGTATTGTGATAGAGATAGTGGCTTTGAAGTCCCCTGTTTGAACATACCATAATATAAACATATACCTTAAAACATGAAAATGCTCAAGTTCAAGGAAACACGATAATTCTACAAAAGAAAAAATAATTGTTAGAAGCTATAGGATTATTTTTTTCACATGATCATATCTTAATGTGCTATTGCACGTGTATGTACATTCATAACAGTCTGTAGGTTCTTTATTTAATTAATTAGTTTGGTGTACCTAATGGATCAGATAGGCGATACTGTACAATTTTACAGATTTTAAGTATGAAATGCTCTCTTTGTTCAAAGGGAGAAAAACTTATCCAATTGACTAAAGAGATGCTGATAAATCATCATGTTCACTGAAATGAATTATTCAGCTGTCTGCGGGAGGTAATCTTACTGCTCTAATGTTGTAGCAAACATAGTAAAAATACTACAGTGCTACTAGTCTCACACTAATCTTAGAAACAAATCTTTTAGATCTACCAGAAACCTATCTCTGAATTTCTTTTCTGTGAAACCTGAAGAAAACATGCTTTTCATAGCAAGCTCCAACTCCTTTCATACATGTTAAAGCACAGATTATTTGCAAGAAAAATTAATACAGAATAGATCAGCTAAATTACTTGTGTACAGGACAGAAAAAACAAAGATCTTTAAAAAAGTTGTCACAAATGTTCCATAGCAGTTGGAAAACCGGGAAAAAAAAATAATTAAAATATATTGATGATTTTTCATTTTACTCAAAGTAGATGATAAGTGGATACTTTTTAAACAAAAATAATTGAAAGATGTTGTTACAGGCAACTATAACACTAACAAATAGCAAAATCTAAATGAAAGAAATCTCATCATAGATACCAAAGTCAGAATAGGAACATAAGCATAGGTGCAAATTTTAGGTTTTTAAACTTTTTGTCAGAAACTACAGTCTGGGATGCATTCCAGCTCCAGACTGAGACAGCCACAGTCATGTTTTTAAAAGATGTAGCTGAACCTCACAGTTGGAGTTTTAACTCAAGCACAGCTTTTTTTGAGGTTTCTTTAGATTATAGGTATAGAATTTTGATTTTTATCCTTGTATATAGTTTTCATAGGGCATGGCTACAGATCTGATTTTAGTAACATGGTTTAGTTTGTGTCACAGAAACACATACTACTGTCTCTAGCAGTCCTGAGCTCAAATTCCCAGTGTTTGCCAAGATAAGGGCTGATACATACAAACTTGTGCAATGAGCTTACATGTATGCCTTGGCTTTGCAAATTTATGTAAATTTTTGCAAATCTATTCTTTCAGCAAAGCTAAAGGTGAGACTGCATGGAAACAATGTAATCCAGTTCATTTAACATCTGAAAAATCATTCAAAAGGTTTTTCACCAACATACAGAATTTATTGCCACTTTACAACATAGTTTTAGTTCAGCAAAGTAATTTAAGGAGATAGTATTATTAAAGACAGGGCCAGAATACTTACAGAAATGCTACTCATCCACACCTACAACTGTGCACTGAAGTGCAAAGTACTGAAAGAGAAAATTCCATCCAGCTTTACATCACACCAATATTCTACCACATCTTCCTAAAACATTATTAAAAATGCCTGCTAGCAACTCTGTTTCTTTCAGAATGGAGCATCCTCAGCTTGAACAAGCCCACTGATTGATTATGGTAATCAGCCACAGGCTGAGAGCAGTTAGTACATCTCAAGTCATTACATTTTATTTAACATGTGGTTTGAATTTTGTTTTTGCATTTCTTATTAGCCATAAATTCATTTTTCAAGTTCACCATAAATCAAAAATAAAGCATAGGTTAAAAAACATCTGTAGCTTATCTGTATGGAGTACATGAAAGGAAACATATACATCATGTAACAGTAGTTGCAGTACTCTTGGCTAGGCATTCATCAAATTCAAGGAACATCAAGCTTTTAGCTTCCCAGAAGATTACATAGAAAAAGTGGAACACACAAACTGAAAATTAATCATATAACTTATTAAACACACTGAAGAATAATGGTCCTCTTACAGGATATGCACCAGAAGCCAGATTTGGGTACCCTCATTTTCGTTACATAAATCTTCACAAAAGTCACTTAATACTAGTGGTGTATTGACCCATCACACAAAATTATTCAGAATGTACCTTGATAGATGCAAACGTGCAGCAATGTAAACTCAAGTTTCATGGATGTAGAAAACATGGATTGGAGGCACCATGCAACAGTACCAAACTTAATTTGATCCCTTGTAGCTGTGCTACCTGGCTAACAAAAGTTTATCAGCATCACTCTGCAGTGTCTTCATATTTTTTGCACTTGTGACACACAGCCTGAGTGTGTCCCAATATAATCATTCCAGGATGAGGTTTGTTATTTGCAGTTACAATGCTGACAAAACCTGATCATAACAAGATTTCACAGTACTAATGAGTAATAATGAAGAGAAACACAGTTTGCACAAGAGTTTGCCTTTTTTTCTTCTTACATTTTACGTTATATATATTAGATAAAATATATTTAATTTCAGTAATATTCACTTAGCTTAGGATAGACTACCTCCTATTTAATATGCCAACTATTTTAGGTTATTGTTTCTTCATGTGCGTGTAGAACTCAGGTGGAATTTGCTTGAGATTGAGACACCTAAATCTAGATACCTACATAAAGGCACTCACAGTAATCAGTGGAAATCCGCTCGGTCATGCGGACACAGACCCTTAGTCCCTTCTGGGATGTATTGAAGCGTTCAGGATGTCTGCACAAGCCAGACAGGTAGACCAGAGAGTTTACATGGGTTCCCAGTCTTTGGAGTGGTAGCTGGAGGCCAGGTGAGGTACTTTAATGCATGTCAAATGTCCCTAAGTGCCATGCATAAGCAACTGAATCCCACCCTAAAAGCAGTAAAATGAAAGGGTGACCATCAGTCAGAGCAAGGGTCCAGGGGAGTTGCACAAGCACAGGCCAGGCCATGAACATCATCTGGAGTGCTGGTTACCGTTCCTGACTCCTGGCTGGTATTGCAGATGAACACAAGCCACCCATAGAAACTTTGTCACACAAAATCCCCATGCATGTATCTCAGACATTGAGATACCATGCACACCCACCTTGCTTTTGCAAGGAGGAAACCAGTGCAGCCAGGCCAGTAAGGACCCCCGTATGGTCCTAAAGATGGGATGTCAGGGACAGTGAGGGGTCTGGGAATCCATAACTCACTCCAGCTGGTATGTGCAGCCTGGGTGCTGGTAAAAGAGTGCACAGAACCTCCATTGTCCTCTTACGCATCCTTTGAAGCACATACTACAGTAAATACCAGTAAACGTTACACAGATTATGGATATAACTTCTAGGGACTATTGCTATGAGAAAATTCATAATATAATTCTAAAATGACCTCCATAGATTCATTTGGAAAAAAAAATGTGGATTTATTAGCAATCAGAATGAGACCTAAAGGATGATGCTGATCTCTTCTGAATATTTCTATAACTTGTATCATCTTTTTTTTGTAAATTCACAGGGTGGACATTAAGGAATGACTGCAGTCCTCAGTGACACAGACAGCAGACTAAACAATAACATTAAATTCCAGCTATTAAATGAAAGTATATGTGCAAGGAATCAAGCAGAATATAAGCAGGATGGTGTTCAAAATTGTTAAGATTTTTATATACATGCAGGAACATGCTGACAGTATGCTCAGAAATAATGAATTTTCTGTCTGACAAAGATATTGTAAAAGGTATATGTAGTCGAAATATTGTTTAAAAAATCACTTAGGAGTCTAAACATATAGACTGCTTAACATCAGAAAAATGAAGACAGGAAATAACAGATCATAAAAGGGATTCAAAAGAGCTTAGTAAATGTATTTTTGTATTTAGATCTTACTATGAGCTCTTTACAAATAATGCAAGATTAACTAAGAGTAACATAAACAACTGGAAGAACAGAAAAAAATGCAATTTTTTGCAACTACCTGAAGTCCTGAGAGTTCAGTGTGCATTACTGAATTTTTGCCTAAACCAAATTCTCCACAAATATTATCTGGCCAGTTTTTTATGGTCTTTGCATTCTTCAGTGTGCAACAACAATAGAGACTATCATTTTTGCCTTTCTCTTTGAATACCCTTTCAGCCTGTCATGTTATTGTCCATGCTAATAAAGGAACTTAGGTAACTAAAGGTTTTCTTAGGTTCAGCTTCTGAACCAGAATTTAAGTAAGATTATGATGTGATTGTAGTGTGATTTAAATCCCCAGACCCCTAGCTAAATTTCAAGCATGTAATTCTATGTTAAAGATGGCCAAAACCCAGTCTTTTTTCTCTGCAAGGCTGCAGTCTTTACATATATTTCTTTTGTAAGATCTGTTGTTCTACACAAATTGAGTTTACTTCTAAGTTTTCCCAAGAAGCTTAATCTCAAAGGTATTATATTGAATCCGGCATGCTATAGACAGTGTTTAAATTGCTTTTCCTTTTCAAAGAACTGATGTTTCTGCCTCCCGTTTCCTAGGAGCTTGCCCCAGCTTTGTGGGGTGGCTGATTGACCATACTGGTTTTGGCTGGGATAGAGTTAATTTTCTTCATAGTAGTTTCTATGGTTTTATGTTTTGGATTTGGGATGAAAACAACTGATACCACACAGATGTTTTAGCTGTTGCAGAACTGTACTTACACAGTGTCAAGACCTTTTCTGCTTCTCTACCCTGCCAGCAAGCAGGCTGGGGGTGCACAAGAAGCTGGGAGGGGACACAGCTGGGACAGCTGACCCCACCTAACCAAAGCAATATCCCATACCATATGACATCATGCTCAGCAATAAAAGATGGGTGGGAAGAATGAGGAAGGGGAAATCTGTCTTCCAAGACAATCATTATGTGTGATGAAGCCCTGCTTTCCTGGAGATGCTTTGCTTATGCTGCATAGCTTTTGTGTTCCCTCTTAAACTGCCATTATCTCAACCCATGTGTGTTCGCACTTTTACCCTTCCAATTCTCACCCCCATCCCACTGGGGAAGGGTGACTGAGTGGCTATGTGGTGCTTAGTTGCTAGCTGGGGTTAAACCATGACATTCACTTTGTGTACAAGTGATGGTTTACTGAGCTAAAAGGCAACTGAAATGAAATACAAGACTGCTACTTCCACCAAGAGTATGGGCTACGCACCTGTGTGGAAAAGTGCATCTAGATTTCTGTCCCCTCTCCCAAAACTATTGATGAAGTCTGTGAAGTGTTTAGGAGCGGAGGGATCAGTGTGGTGCTTCTCACTAAATGGGTAGCAGAGTGGTAACAGAAGACCTTGGAGCCTCCAGAAAAGATGGAGCCCTCTGTGCGGACAGTTGATTGGATGCATCAGGCTGCGTTCTTGCTCTGTTACAGTTTAAGATAAACGTTTTTAAACTGAAAACACCGATTATGTAAATGACATCAGGAGGGAAGGTAAGATATTTGGCAGGAAAGATTACCCTACACAGTGCCAGAAACTGCAGCGATGTCTTATAGAAGCCAGCAAGGAAAATCAGAAAGGAACGACACAAAATGCCTCTGTTTTGTAGTAAGGAGTGAGCTGGGATCTTGCTGAATGCTGTTTTCCACTTCAGAGAGCTGGCACAAAACAAATGTTCTTTTAGGTGCCGAGCAGACCAGCAGACATTGGCACATAGATATTACTAAAATAAGCAGAACAAAGAACCATTCTCTAGCCCTGAGGCCAAGAGGCATGGTGCGGCCACCTCTGCACAGCATAGCACTTGGCTACAGACCTTTTAGAGACCTTATGCAGTGCATTGCTGGCAAGCAGACCTGGTTGTTACTTTTTATCTATAAGTTCAAAATCTCTGGAAGTAATTCTACAGCTGACTCTGAGATTACATGATACATACACAGATGATCTGCAGCGTAACATAAAAATATGGGGGTGAGGATGGGGGGGACAGAGGGGTTGAGGATTCAAAGCCTGCTGAGATAGCTCTAGAGAAACAGAACAGAGGGACCTATTCTCTTGTGCTTAGACAAAATTTGAGAGAACTCTGTTTCTCTGTTTGGCACAGCCAGAACTGTACCAGTGATGACACTAAGAATTAAGCAGTCAAAAAAATCACAGATTAGTGCTGAAGACCATCTTCTTGGTACTGTTAATGGGACATAACCAGAAGGACAGACTGGATACATAGAGTTAGCTAGTGTAGGCATCAAGATGCTGGCCTTTTCTCACAGTGTGTAAATGCACAGTTGTTTCAATGCAAAGAGGTCACACATATAAAAAATATTCTCTTCCCCTTGTTCTCACGATGATGTTCTCAACTTTGCACTCTTGTTTTATATACTCTATGTGTGAAAAGAGTTTGTTCTGGATCACAGACTCGGACCCACCCTCTATTAAATTTAGCCCATATAAATCTGTGTAGCAATGAAACAAAAATGAGGTGAAAAGTTTTTCAGGGAGACTGTAAACTCCATCTGGATTTAAAGTAATTGTGGGAATTAGTTGGATGCTCCCTTCACTACAGACCAAATGGACAGAACTGAGTATATCTTCTATGCAGATTCTAACATGCAGTGTTTGAAAAGATGATACAAAGCTTTTAGGACTCGCACAACAAACTCAAAAAAGAGCTGATCTACAGCTCTAATACATATTGATTCATCACATGCTAAAATGACAGCTGCAGTAGAAACGGTTTTTGATTTGAGCTGCTCTGTTAGGTTTTTGGGAAGATGGATGTTCTGATAACACATACTATCAGTGCTAGTTTTTTACCCCTCTTAAAAGTTCATCCTTATTTTTAAAATCTTAATGTAAAGAATCTGCAGATTCTAAAAGAATTCTTTATCAAGATTCAGGTCTTTATCACCAAATGCTTTTCCCTCTGCAGTAACTGTCCTTGCAATTGGAAAAATTAAATGTTTTGTTTGTGGTTTAGGCTGGGCTGGCCACTAAACCAATGAGAGATGGTCTCTTTAATTTCTGTCTCTTCCCAAGAGAAGGAACAGAGAATAAGGGAGAGCCACTTAAGTGTTAAGAAGAAAACCAAAACTACTTAGTGAAATATCAATAATAAAAATAAAATATAATCATACACAAAAAAAATATATCCAATATATGCAACCTTTATTGAACTTGCAGGATGACAATCCCATTACTGGAGCCACTTGGAAAGTCCCAGACTGGACTCAGCGATGGACAGGAACTGAACTCAAAAACCGGATTCAGGAAGACACAGATCAGAATCAAAGGCAGACAGACAGAGTCCTTCTCAGATGCTAGCCATTGAAGAAGAGAGGGCTGACCCTTTGATCCCTCAGCTTTTATACTGAGGATGATGCAGGTGGGATGGAATACTCTGTTGGTCAGTTTTGGATCACCTCTCCTGTCTGCTCCTCCCCATAGGTGAGATCCCTCTACGCTTTTCTCCTGCTGACCCTCCAATGGGGCAAATAACAAATTTAGCTGACCTCGGTTGTTATAGCAATAAGTATAAGCAGGAGCCTCTCTGCATACCATTCCCTGGTATTAGCTATAAACATCAGACATTATCTGCTAGAAGCAGACATTGTTTGAAAAATACACCGTTAATTTCAGAGAGTTAGTTAGTTAGAAGAGACTTAACTGGAAAGTAAAATTACTGAAAAGACAATCGGTTCTGTTCTACCACAAACCAGGACATCTTTGCATTAGCCCAGCTTAAAGTAGTATGAAACATTTTTTCCTCTTTATTTAGCATTCCCAGAAGATTTCTTGTTATTAATTTCTTAGTTCAGACTAATTAGAATATATTTCTCTAACATCTCTCTGCTTTAGCTCAGCTTGCTTTTCAATATTAGCAAGTAGCACGTATTTCAATAATAGTTTGGCCCTATTAACTACTATGGCTTCTTTTCAGTTGAGCAACAATACACCTCTGATTTATTCTTTACATTTTTCTTGTCCTTTTTCTTAAGTTATAGCATTTTATTTCTTTTGTCTATATTCATACGCAGTTCCTCTAGGCTGAGTGTCTTTATTTTTCTTCCTCTGACAAAGAACTACCCATATCATTTTCTTTTTCATGTACTTCATTAAGAACAACTAGTGTTGGCTTTTAAAGCACTAGCATACAGCAACAAGTAATTATAAACAGTCAAGCTGCTTTGCCAAAGGACGGGAATTGCTCTGTTAAACCAAAGAAAGAGACTATGAGGGCAACTAGTACTGCATAAGAAGGTTATCTGTAATATTGCTTGAGATCACTTCTACTAAATCAAAGTGCTAGCATTTTGGAACAAGGCATTTGGCCTTCTACTTTCTCTGCTTTATCCTCAAAGAAGATGAAAACCATGAAAGATGAAACCCAGCACTCCTGCTATGCGTACCGATAGCTGATTGCTTGGAAGTACATCACATGTCCCAGAAGTCAGACAAGTCAATTCCATTTAATAAATACTGATATGAGCTGAAGCTTTTCACAGAAGCCATATATACTGTCTTTCAAAACATCCCTCCATCTCACCTTCATGCATTATCATCCCAGATTCCTCATTAAGATGTTGAACCCTGCTCTGTTCCTATTTTTTCTAACTATCTTTCCTGTCCATTGACAGCAGTGCCTTTTAAGACTGCATGGATAAACTAAACTCCTCCCAATAAAAGCAGTTTTTGTAAATTTCACAACTGCTTTGCCATTTGCCAGTAAGAATGTGAAAATCTTCCCTTTATCTAGTAATAATCTTTTGTTGTTTCTTGCTTGTCATGAACTGCTGTCTTATTCTGTTGTTCTCCAAGGTTTAGATCTTAGAAGCAGCTCAGAAGCTCTCCTGATTCAAATGACACCGAGATACAAAGCTCAATAGAGAGAACTAAACACAGGCTCTGTAAGGCAGTGATTACATCAGACTCAGGTCCAACAATGTTCCTTATTTCCACACATTTCCTCCAACAGTTGAATCGAAGTATATGGATTGGTGGCCCTAATTGAGCAGGAAGGTTGGACCAAATTACCTCTAGAGGTTGCTTCCAACTTCAGCTGTTCTATGATTCAGGGATATACCTGTTTGTTGACTCTGGGTTTGTGTGGCTTGACTATAAAAAAAAATCTGTCTTAAAGAAAAATCAGTGAAAGACAATCTTCTAGATGACACTGGATGATAAGAAAATGGGGGGTCTGGTTCTTCAAAGTAAAAAATACTTCAGAATAAATTTCTGGAACAGAGATGGATTTTTCCCCTAGCTTGCTTTCTGTTGACAGTAAATAACTGGTGAGACATAATTTTACTGGAGCTTTTGAATGTGCTTTTCAGCCAGCACGTGAACTGCCTATTACAAGTGTCCTCTGTATTGGAACGCTTTCTGAAAATGACTGGATTCTTTCAGAATCTATTTTTAAGCTTTATGGGTATTTGAACTTGTATCCACTCAGTCCAATCAATACCAGTGGGATATCCCACAAAACTTCCAAAATGTGTCATTCAACTGTGGTACACTCTAATAAGAAAACTGCAGCAGAAGGCATTTAAATCAGTGCTAGCGTGGAAAAGGAGCAAGAGTACTAAATAATACTTGATATAATATGGCTGATTTATGGTGGATTTGTTAAGTATTTGTATGAGCTGGTTCCTCTTTTTCTTCTCCAATCAAATTTTACCTAAACTGGAAATAAGCTGGTATTTTAGATTTATTGCTAGCAAAGAATAATCTGGGATACATGTAAATATTCTGTGCCATTCCTACAAAGCCTGTAAAATAAAACAGTAAAAACTGCAGAACTTTAAATGTCTTAGTAATGGGCCTTCTCGTTGAGATTCCAATAAAATATTAGAGTCTCAGGTTGCAAAATCTTAACCATACCGTTTCTCTTATAAATAGAGATAGACTGTTTTTCTTTCTTTCTTTCCTTTTTTGACCAGATTATTTCTTTTCATTATTCCTTTGGAGTATAAGGAAGATATAACTGTTAGAGCATGTATTGTGTTCGGACAAAATACATTCAGACTTCTCAGATAAGTGGCTTATATGTAGGAAAAAAAAAAAAGACAAGATTAAAAAAACCCAAGGACAAGGAGAGGGAATGCATACTAAGTGGTTTTGCATTGCACAGGAGAAAGAAGAAATCTCTAAAGCCTGCAGAATGATACTTTGAGGAGTAATAAAACAAACAAAGAGTAGAGTGCACAAAAGTAGAGTGCACAAATGGCATGAGCAGATACAAATGAAGAGAAATTAATGAAATGTTCTCCTAAAAGAAACTGACTTATAAGTGCTATTCATATTTCTAGTTATCTCTGAAGAGAGCTTACTGGAAAGGAAAAGTAACAGTATGGAACACAGGGTAATATAAGAACTCAGGCTGTTATAATAACTATTCAGGCAGTTTAGAGAAAAGTCTGTATAGGAAAAAAATGTGGGGCTGGCCTATTCTAATTCTGAAAACTGTTGAAATTACTCTGAAACATAGTCAGGGCTATTATGTACTAACACCAAAAAGTTACAGAGAAAACTTCTTAAATATTACGAAATGTTTTCAAAGTACTTACACTCATTTTTGAACAAACATGCATGCACTATTACAGAAGAATAACCCAGGATTATAGTCTACAGATGCATACAAATTGCATGCTTCTGCCTTCAGATGCCCTATGTTTCTAGGAGTCTGCTTTAGAAAGATCTAGCTGCCATTTTGTGTGTAACAGGGGTGTAACGTGTTAAAGAGAGGATACAGAGAATGGGTCCATACCGTATTACATGCGTTTGCAGACTCATTTGATCTCAGGCCTCAAGCATGTAATAAGGAAGACGGTGGGTGACTGAAAACTTCCCCTCACCCCACACACCTGATGCCTTACCATTTGAAGAATAGAGTCTGAGGTATGTCCATGCTCCCCAATGGAGTCCTCTGCTTACTAATGTCTACTGGTTTGTCCTATCATCCTGTCAGTGCTGGGGGAAGCCAGTCACACAAATTTTCATCTGTAAGAGCCTCCAGCATCATCAGATTTGTAAGAAGGGGCATTTCATGCATGTGAGGACATATTGACCATCTGCAGTGATAAGCAGAAAAATAGCAAGGGACGATCCTAAGCGAAGTGGCATCAACTCATTTGTATCCACTTTGCTTTGCTTTAGATCCCTGTAGACAAGTTTTGTCTTGGAGAGAGCCAGCCCAGCCCCGAGCCAGGTAGCAAGCTAACATTAGCTAACTGACCACTCATTATCTGGTAACACACACGTACTCTGGGGAGGGCAGATCAAAGAGGTAACCATTAGCCTTATTAACAGTTCATGTAACTGAAGAACACTTGCAAACTTTAATGTTTCAGCTGTGCTGTATCACAGTGTCTTTCTCTTCCCTTAAAACCATAGGTTTTCCTTCCTTTCAATGTATACCAGTTTACAGACAGTTTTTTCAAACTTGTATCACTTTGATGAATTTGTGACTAGTAGAAAAGGAGACCAGAGGATCTATATTTGAAGATACTGAAAAATAAGTTGATTCAAACTAGAGGAAGCTAAAGAAGTGGATCCCTATACTACCCCCATTAGAGCTGCGTAGTAAGTTGTGGTATGGTATAGAATCACAGTGGCTTTGAAAATGTAAAGTGTCAATGTGTAGTTGAAATATAAAACTCTTCCATATTTAATAGAAGAAAAGAAAATGTAGAAACAGGCTTTGTTTTTATGGCCTTCATCCAGAATTTAAAATGGACACAAAAGTTCTAACATAGGACATCACTAAAGTGCATCACTTTATGCACAAGCAGAGCATCATTACCTGAAGGAATAAAGTTGACTATACTCTAAAGAGTCTGTCAGGCTTAATAAGACAATATGATCAATATTTAGAGACAGTTTTCTTTAGCTATTTAGTTATTCCTAGAAAAAGGCTTTTTTAATTTTATCTGTGATTCATCAATATCCTAGACAAAACAAAAATTTGAGCTCGTTTTTTACCCCAAAAATATTCTCTTTGAACTAATATAAATTCGTGTATGCAGTGTAAAAGGCAATTGTCTCCACTCTTTTCAGTTCCAGTTCTCTATAGCACATGATTAATGATCTGAAGTACTGACCAAGATTCAGAATCTTGCTTTATAAATTCAACTTCAA
Source organism: Calidris pugnax (assembly GCF_001431845.1). NCBI lineage: Eukaryota > Metazoa > Chordata > Aves > Charadriiformes > Scolopacidae > Calidris > Calidris pugnax. The sequence goes on along the minus strand of NW_015090999.1, from coordinate 1,922,558 downwards.
TGTTTTAACGTAATACCATTTATATTCCAAGCACTCTATAAAAAAAGATTAATTATTACCCATTATTATAAAGATAAGAGCTTAAAAAAATATTTATTTTTCATGAGATATAACTGAAACTGTAGACATAGTTAATCATTTCACTGTAGATTGTAAGCAAAGCTTCAATTTTATTTAAAACAATGATCCCATGAACTTCAAAGAGATTATTCTTTTATAGAAAAATATGTATAAGCTTAAGTGTTTTTAGGATTGAGGACTGATTCTGTGGTTTTTTGATAATGTTTTTCCTTTTCTTTTTGTTTTACTCTTTGCTTAGTTGCTTTAACAGGTGTGTTTGCTAATCTTTTTTATATTTGATAGCAGCAAATATATATATACATATATCAAAACAAGTGGAATTTCACAGTGCTGTAAAAATACCATGGATTTTACTACCTGTCCATGGAAAATATGAAAGAAAAACAATTTAATTACATCTTTATCCCAAATGAAAGTTGGGGGAGGGGAAAAGATTGCCATACACATTATTAAACAGATTCCATCACTGCAGATTTAATGAAAGATGCACCACACTGAACCCTAGCATTTCATTACTTACAAAAAATCCCATATGCTTACACGAGCAAAATCAATGAGACTGAGACAGCCAATAATACTGCAGCTTTAAAAGGGCTAGAGGAATAAAATTACTTTTATTCACTTCAGTCATATGTGCATAATACTGGCTTTTGCTGATATTTTATTAATCTATGCTTAAAAGAATTCATTTCCCAAAGTGATAAGGACAGCGATTGTTTTCTATCAAGAGTGAAAACATAATAAAATGAGAGAAAAATACATAGGAAAAAAAAGCAACAGAAACCTCAGCTAGTACTCAGAGAACATGTTGCTAAAAAAAAAAAAATCTATCATTTTGTTGGCTGCAAAGCAGCTTTCTTGAGCAGAAAACTTGGGTGAGGATATCTGTGTGATAGGGGCTGAATTTGTTGTATCTGTTGCCATGTACCTCTTTGTCCTTTTTTTCCAAGGCAGTATGTAGAATACACGGGTAGAAACTGTGTTGTTCTCTACTCTTAAACAGAATATTTGGTAAAATCTTTCTTATTTTAAATAAAAAAAATCATTCCCCAACTGAGGACTTGAATTTGCTCTTGTGGTCTATGTTTTAGCTGGCTGCTTCTGTAGTAGTTAAGAAGCCCATGGTAAGTCGGTAGAAAACAAATTTTTAGGAAGTTATAAAAATGTGTTGAAAATTATACCAGATAAAGGTGATGCCTTGGAAACATGTACAACTAAAATGATGCTTAATAAAAACAAAATGCATTTATCAAGGGCAAGTAAATAACAGATATCTAGAGAGATAACAGCAAGGCTATCATTAACGTATAACAGTAATGGAGAGAAATTTAATCTCTCTACCTTTGTGCATAAAATACTTAGTTTGAATATTCTCAGAAATAACTACTACATCAAACCCTCTAAAGGATCAACACTAATTAAAAACCAACCAAACAAAGGTCTGAAATGGTGACAATCATTTTAGTGACTTTCCAAACAGCAAAATAGGGAACCATGATATAATATTAGATTACGCTGGATTCCATTTGATTTTTATTAAAAATTAAAGAAAAAAACCCAAAACCAAAATACATATGAATGGCAAATGCATCATAATTTTATGTAGCTGTGGTAGAAAAATAATATTTTTAAAAATTTGAATTTGTGATTTTTGCGAAAGCACCTGGAAAGTGGACATGTGGAAATCAAATATGCGGTGCATTTCCCGTAATAGCCATTATGTTGTAATGCAATGTATGTAATGCCATCTCATATCTAGATAAATATATCCTCACAAAACATTTGTTCAATAACTTGAAAATGCTACAGTATAAGAAAATAAAATCCAGACAACTGGAAGCTAGACTTCCTTTTGAATAAACTGAAAAGATTGGCAAAGAATTTTAGCATTTCTAAACCTTATCTTGCCATCAGTTAACCAATGCTATCAGTATTATTATCACTAAAGCTTTTTAAGCACCCTTGATCTCTGAAAGTTTTAACCTGCAGTGCTGGCTCAGGTACAACTTGTGTCAGAGCAAGTGTGTAAGATTGCATTCTTCTTCAGCAACTTTGTCCAGCAGCTGTGATTTTGTCACTCTTCTGATTTAAACCCAAGATACATTAAAATTATGATAAAATTTTTAGGCACAGGAAATATTTTTTCCAGTGCTTTATTACTGTTATTTTATTAAAATTTATTACTTCTTTTGTTTTGATATAGCATGCTTGTGTCTTGATTGTTCAGTCACACTGTTGTTGTGTGTTTCTTGGATTTCTCTGGCTATTCATTCTCAAGCTTTCTTTTGACCCTATAATAACCTTCCTTTATTTTTGTGGAAGAACTTGCAATGATTTGATAAACTATCATGGGTGTCTACCCATTACAAAAAAAAAAAAAAAATGGGAATAATCAATTGCTAATTGTATGGAAAATGTGGGTCCTTAAACATTGACACTTCACCTGGACCGGGCAGTTAATACACAGAAAATCTTTTCACCTACCAGTAAAGTCTTTCAGTATACCCACTACTTCATACATTAGACTGGCAATTTTTCTGCTTTTCTGTACTTAGGAATTAATAGTCACTTTTATTTTATATGATCTTGTTCCTTGATTAAAGATTTAAGCCTGCCAAATTTTACCTGGATTCTTTGTTAGGCTTATCTGACTTCATAATCTGAAGAAAACTGCAGAAAGCTGTCAGGACATTCCTTCTTCCTTTGGGAGCATGGGAGAGCAACCATGCTGCATTGAACTGGTTCTAGCAAACTTACACAGGGTGGTTATCAGAGAGTAAATCTATTGTAAGTTCCTCAACAATCTTAAAGCTTCCTCCGACCAAAAAACAAAAAAAAACCCCAAACAAACAAACAAACAAAAAACACCAAAAAACATCAACAGCATAGCAATTTGCCCACATTTGATCTGCAGTTTCTGTAGCCAGACAATCGACTACATTCCTGTTTCTGTATTTTATATTTTATTCAATGAACTTGTGACTTTTTCCTCCTTCTCGCATGTTTTCTTTTCTCATGTTCTGCCACTTGGGTCTTATCAGTCTTGAATTCTGTTTTGCACAATGTTTCAGCTCAACTGAAGAGCTGAAAGGTGGCTCCTTCCATAGTAGTTTATAATCTAGCACTGAAAGCAATGTCAGGGAAGACTTGTCTTCAAATACTTTCATCTGAGGAGAGTACTGAATTCAAATCTCTAGTTCGCACCTTCTCCAAATTTCTGACACAATTAAGTAATCTGGACTTTAATTAAAAAGCTAAGTAAAGAATACTATCAGAAACTTGTCCTAAAAGAGGAGGCTGAAGTTATTAGTCAGATTCGAAGACATATGTTCTTGAGTGCAACAAACAGTTCCGGACCTGAATCCGGTCTCACATGGCTCTTAACTTAGTGGTAGTTAGGTATCTAAGTGAAGAAGGTGATTTCAAACATGCCTCTATCTTAATAATTTTATTGGCTGACATAGCAGTCTGCATTATATAACACTTCTACTTAAAAGTTTGGAAGGGTACAGCTGAATATCTATGTTCTTTATTGGCTCTGAATCTTAAACTTTCTCTTTAAGATGAAGATATCTACTCTTCCACCAGTTATTTTTTCTCATTTATATCAAAAAAATTCTTTGATGCATAAACAGTTTCCTTAAATACCACGAAGCCCAGTGAGAACCGTAACATCCGTCAGGGCTTATACATTCTGTTATACACCATTTATTTAACATTAATTGTAACCAGTCCATGAGGCATGGTTGTTGATTGATGAAATTAATGGTCAGGTTCTGGCTGATGCTAAGTGAAGCAGTGTGATTCATATATATCTATCCAACTACAATACTAATGAATCACAGGTCACAGCTGCATTCCTTCTACACGCTTAACAAAACATGTATTGTTAACAGTGCAACCGGGGACTGTAAGGGATGGCTGCTTTTACTACCCACCTCTAAGTGAGGAACAGCCAGGGTACCTCTTCAGGATACCTTAAGAGCTCCTTCCAACAAGTCTATTTTTAGCAGTGGTACTTGAAGATAGCCTGCTGAACTGTATTTCTGATTCTGCATCTCCTGTTGTCACCTCTACTGGTCTCCATTTGCACAGAGGACTGGCCATAATTTTGCCGGGGGCAGCTCTCCATTTCTGCAGAGATGGGCTATGGCAGTGCAGTTAACTAAAACACTTACTTTTGCTTCAGTATATTTAATGCTCAAATCTGTTTCTTATGAAACGAATAACATCAAGATATGCCTATAGAGATTCTGAGCACTGAGCTAGGAGGCTTCACTTGCTTATTTTCAAGGGTAAGTGGCAGTCCTTTTTGCTTCTCTTCCTCATTAGCTTTATTATGAAACATGCCACGCTTGGCATTTTTAATAGGAAAATATTATTGCAATGTTTCATATTCTCCATTTCTTTTTTACCATATTTAACTTATTCAGAAGTAGGCACTTTTCTACCATCTTTACCCTTTGAGCCAGCCTTGAAGGAAGTGACTTCCTGAGCCCCTGATGTTGAAATCACATAATCCAGCTGCTAATTTATCAAGATCCTCTTAAAAGTAGTCAAATTGCTGGCTCCTACTACTTTAGGACTTCATTCTTCTCTTCTCATAACTAGAATCTTCCTGTTTCCCACTCTAAAAATACTAAATGGCAATTCTCAATCTTATTACTGAGCCATTGTTTGAGTAAGTTTTCCCCCTGCCCAGTTTGGCTCAGATAGAGCTGGGGAACTACAGGCTGGTCATTCTCACCTCAGTGCCCAGCAAGATCATGGAGCAGATCTGTCTGAAAACTCTTCTAAGGTGCATGGGAAATAAGGAGGTGATTGGTGACAGCCAACATGGCTTCACTAAGGGCAAATTGTACCTGAAAAATTTGATGGCCTTCTACAACAGTGTTACAGCATTGGTGGATAAGAGAAGAACAACTGCCATCAGCTCTCTGGATTTGTGCAAAGCATCTTACACTGTTCTGCATGACATCCTGGTCTCTAAATTGGAGACATGGATTTGACAGGTGGACCACTCTGTGCATAAGGAACTGTCTGAATGGTCACACTCAAAGAATTGCGGTCAATGGCTTGATGTCCAAGTGGAGAACAGTGACAAGTGGTGTTCCTCAGGGGACAGTACTGGGACAGGTACTGTTTAACATTTTTGTTGACAACACAGAGAGTGGAAGTGAGTGCACCCTCAGCAAGTTTGCCGATGACACCAAGCTGCATGAGACAGTTGACACACCGAGGGAAAACAAGCCATCCAGAGGGACCTGGACAGGCTTGAAAGGTGGGGCCACACAAACCTCACAAGGTTCCAAAAGGCCAAGTGCAAAATTCTGCGGCTGGGTAATGGCAATCCCAAGCACAAATACAGGCTGGGCAGAGAATGGATTGAGAGCAGCCCTGAGGAGAGTGACTTGGGGCTGTTGATTGATAAGAAGTTCAACATGAGCCAGTAATGTGCACTGGCAGCCCAAAAGGCCAAGCACATTCTGGGCTGCGTCAAAAGAAATGTGGCCAGCAGGTTGAGAGAGGTGATTCTGCCCCTCTGCTCTATATTTATGAGACCCCACCTGGAATACTGTTTCCAGCTCTGAAGCCCTCAGTGTAAGAAGGATATTGACCTGTTGGAGCAAGTCCAGAGGAGGGCCAGAAAGATGATCGGAGGGCTGGAGCACCTGTCCTATGAAGACAGGTTGAGAGAGTTGGGGTTGTTCAGCCTGGAGAAAAGAAGGCTCTGGGGAGATCTTAGAGCAGCCTTCCAGTAGCTGAAGGGCGCCTACAAGAAACATGGGGAGGGACTATTTCTCAGAGAGCGTAGTATAAGCGTAATGGTTTTAAATTGAAAGAGGGTATATTTAGATTAGATATTAGGAAGAAATTCTTTACTGTGAGGGTGGTGAGGCACTAGAACAGGTTGCCCATTGAAATTGTAAATGCCCCACCCATTGGGGACCAGGTTAGATGGGGCTTTGAGCAACCTGGTCTAGTGGGAGGTGTCAGGGGGTTTGAACATAGATGATCTTTAAGGTCCCTTCCAACTCTAACCATTCTGTGACTCTATGAATTGTTTAAGATATCTATAGATATCCATCAGTCTTCTTTTCAATTTCCAGTAAACAAGAGATGTTCTTTGAATGACTGCTCCTTAAATGGACTTTCTATTCTCCTATACCATTCTAACAATCCTTCCTTATGTCTTTCACAATAATTCTTCTTTCCTAAGGACTTGTGAACAGCCTCATACAGATATAGTTGCATTCTGTGTTCTACACTTCCTTAAAAATATCATTAATAGATCAATTCCGTTGGTAATATTTTGCCTGATGACATCTGTCTCTCTCACAAATGTTATGTCATTCACATCTAGTCTGACCACTTCTCGATTGTAGCAGAGGTGAGCTCTGCACACCCTGCAGTCTTGGGATCCTAACTACGGGGATCAAAGAATAATTTGGAAAAATCTACCTTTTCAAGTAAACCAGTTCATAGATGTGGAGTCAGTCTGATAATAAACCAGAATACATGTCAGCACATACCTATTTGAAGGTTATGGTAAATAATCATGGGAGCAATAACAAATATCAAATGGTAAACCTATTTTTTTCTTTTTTTTTTTGTGTTGAAAGCTGTGATCAAAAGATAAACTTGAAGCAAAAATGTAAGTACACACCTTTCTTGTATAAGACAACCCCTGCTTCCTGAAAATATCATGTGGGATCACAGCATTATCTAATTAAGTTCAATCAATCTGAACAATTAATACAGAGAGTTACCAGCATTACCTGTTTAATTTTTATCAGATAGTTCTAGAATTTCTATGTTGAAGTTAAACCTTTGCAGGAAAAAAGAGTCGTTAAATATAAAAAATTTTGAATACATTTTAAGATTTTTGTTTTCAAACTCCAGTAAACAGAGTTAAGGAAGTAATTATTTCTGCCTAACTATCTGTCTCCTGAGGATGAACAGTTGGTGGCATTGATTCTTCAGTGAATTTCACATTTTTTTACCTGCAAAAAGATTCACAGTCTTTCCAGAAGCACTCTTGATGGATTGAGCAAAAAGCATGTACACTATAATTTTTCACTACATTATAATAAAATGGATGTTTTCTAAATGTCACAGTTTAAATTTCATGGGGCATGAAATCTACTTTTGAAATGAAATTTAAAGCCCTTTTCTAAATAAGAAGTCTAATCTTATAGTCAAAAACACTTTATATTTCCTAACGTTATTAACCTTGGAGGGCTGCCTGCAAGATGATAACACTATCTGACATATTAAAACTGAATTTTCTTTTATATAATTATGTTACAGAATATTTAAAATAGATAAGGTTCAAAAAAAAATTAATGTGCATTTAGCAGTATTTTCATTTACTAATAATAACTAACTGCCCTTCATTTAAGCATGTTAACATTAACACAAATACTAACATTACTTTTAAAGAAAACTATTTTTGGACTAATCATGGTGCTTAATGTCAAAAAAGATAACACTTTGCAGTAGTCTCAAGGAAGCTCGACATTAAATATACTCACTCAGTATTGAACCTATAATACATATTGCATTTTCTGTTTGCAAAGAAAAGAAGAACAAAGATTTTTATCAGATTCTAAGTAGTTGTAATAGCTCTCATGTTTATATAGCAACCCGTAGTAAATTTATTCATTACTGGACACCTAAAACCAGGCTTTTTTAACCAGTTTTAAAAGAAACATATAAACAGAACTGAAGATTTTCACATGCTTCAACTCTGAATTTCTAAAATGCAGACTAGGAAAAAAAATGATGAGAAACCCATGAAACACTTACAAAAAAACCCCAATATCTCTTTGGAGGCTATCAGGTCTTGATAAGAATAAGAAAAATATTTTGCCTTTTCTTTATTTTTGCTTTTGAACATTAGACTTGGTGCTATTTCCATTTCAACAATCTGTTGTATAAGCAGAGCAGTAAGATAGATGAATAAAAATAAAGATTACTTTTTATTTCAGCATAGCATTCTCCCTTGATGCAGAACAAATAGTGAAGACTTTGATCCCATATTATTTAATATCTTACTTTACCACACAGCAGCCATATATTCAAGGATAAGACAACTTGAGAAAATAAGCATGAAATATCATTTATGTTCACAGTCTTTTTTTTTTTCTTTTTAGTTGAGAAGTATTGGAAAGTTACCAGCTTTTCTCATAGTTATCAATAAAATGTACTTCCAGTTCTGCAAACCAGATATTTTTTTGGAAAGGAAGAATAAGTCTGATGGTTTAGACACCAGGCTGAAACTTAGAAAGCCTGGATTTAATTTCTGAATTCAGCACTTCTGTCTCTCTGCTCATATACTTGTTAATTTGATCAGAGTTCTACCAGATTGTCCCACGAATTAGCCCTGGATCAGGACCTTCATTTACCGGTTGAGAGAGCTGTGCTTCTCTTTTCCCTTTATACTTGCAAATCTTCTGTTTTCCATTTTTTGCAGGTAATGTATCTTCCACAGTTTTGTCCAGGATAAAGCTGCTCTCAAATTAGTCTGTTGGAAAAAGGTGCAGTACTCAAAAAAGCTGCTGTCACCAAATTGTTTATATCTCAGGTGTATCTCTTAACCTTGGGTGTAGTGGGATTCACCCCCATCAGAAAGTTGATAGCCCCCAGTAAAATCTTGTTGAGTTCCATTTTCTTCTAAGGGCAGATGGCACCAGTGCCAGCACAACACATCATGAGAGGAAGTACACAGCAGCACAGGGCTCCTAGACCTCAGCTGGGATTCCCTTGGCTACCCAAAAAGTCACAGAGGTGGGTATGCAGTGATACGAGCTGAGCAAGAAAAACAGTGAGTTGTTTGGTCCTGCTACTCCATTTACCCTTTGATTTCATGCACGAAGTGATTTGTGAGACTTCGTTCTGAAACTGCATGCTTTGGACTCTCCTTTTTATGATGAAATAGAATGACAGATTGTTGGTGCTGTAAAAACAAGTTCAGTGACAGCACTATGGAGTGCCCATGCTTTGTGCACCTCTGCTGCGGACTTCAGTGCTGCTGAGTGCTGGCTGTCCCCAAGATTACAGAAACAGGCATGTGACAGCACAGGCTGAGCATGAAAAAGAGGCAAACAGGAGAAAGCAATACCCTTTAACTGTGATCATGTGGATTTTAGGGGGTTCCAACATATAACCACATAAACATATAACATTGAGTTAGTAATGTCATGATAACTTCTTATAATTTATACCGGGTTTGGTTTATATGATACTGTTCTCTTAAAATTCACTGAATTTCACTGAATTTCACTGAATTTCTAGAGTTGGAAGGGACCATAGAGATCATCTAGTCCAACTCCCCTGCTGAAGCAGGATTGCCTAGAGCTAGAGCATGTTACTCAGGACTGCATCCAGGCGGGTTCCAGGGTCTTATATGTAAACATGCAATGAACACACACACACACACACACCCCTACCACAAAATACCCTGTGGACATCCCCACTGCATAACGAGAACCTGAGCCACCCACTTGCAGTTACCAGCCCTACAAGAGCTGTGGTGAGATCCCTCTGTGACAGCTCCTTTCCCCCTTAAAAAAAAAAAAAAAAACACCAAAGCATAAAATCATCTTTATCAGCTGTATAAACTCCACCATATTTGACAAGGAGTGTTTACATGATCCCTTGTACCATCTTAAGTTTCTGGTGTCTTCAGAAATCTAAGTCTAGGAGAACTCAAGAACAGGTTCAGCATAGCTAACTTCAGACTTGAAAAAGCTGCATTCATACCTGATGCCAGAGGCTTCCTTGCTGGGAGAAAGACACACTTCTAAGCAATTCAAGGGATCTACCTTAAACACTCCTTGGGAATGAATCACCCTTAGGAGGTACATACCTTTCTTACTTGGCTGACAGGGGAGTCCAGGTTGACTAGCTTATATTTAAGCATCTGACTTTCAGATGCTTAAATGAGGACAGATGAAGCGAATTCCATTCCTCTGTGGCTTTAATTGGTACTATGAATTGCTACAATAGAAACAACTGAGTGTGTTTCTAAGAAACATTACTTCCCTGCCATTAAGAATGTTAGAGAAAAGGGTGATAAGATCCATTAAAGAAAAACATTTTATCCATTATCCTCCAAGATTTCTTATGTGAATCTGAGATTCAAAGCCTATTATATGTGCAGACTCAGGACACCCTTTTCAGCTGCCAGGTAAGAAAATAAAAGACAGCAAAGCATAGGGTAAGCTATAATATCTGCCTGAATGCTGTAAAACCTGCAGGAAATGTAAAGTTGTTGCAACTGTGATACACGCTAAAAATTCATGTGGCATGCCACAGGATATCTGTAAAGTACAGTAGCCAAAAATGTTTTGAAGATGCCAGATCAAGGAAAGTACATTCCCATTTATTGGAAGCATTTTCAAATTACAATGCTGTCTCACAGTCATGAATATAAAGCTGTGACTTCCTTTGGTTTTCTGTATCACTTCATACAGATTTTCTACAAAATGCTTGTGAGACAAATGTTTTCCGAGACTAGTCCTATTACAGAAGCTCTGACTGAGCTTTCATGCAGAGTAAAAACAAGTATTCATTTGAGCAGCACTGACTTTTATCACATTTATTACCTGTTGTCTTTTCTGCTGCAATCAATAGGGTGAATGTCTATGCAAATGAAACATTTTCAGTGCTGAGCTGAAACATACATCTCACAGGAGGTCACTGTGTGAGCTTTACTCATCTGATACAGATTGCAGCATTTTGCTGTTGAAATGTAAGATGTTTCTCAAACTCTTACTTTCCCAGACCATACTGTTAAATAAAGAGGTAAAAATAAAGCAACCCATACTTTGCCATGAAAATTATTTGAATTTAATCTCCGGAATAAAAGATTATTTCTAACCTGGTGTAAAAATAATCACTAAAAAGTGCAACTGCCCATTTGCAGGGGCCTGATGGAAAAGCAAGGGAAACAAAAGAAGATGGGCACTGCAAAGAAAGCAAATAAACAGAAAATTGAACTTGAGGTTTCTTTCAATCTTCAGACAGGGCTTTCTGAGGAACAGAGAAAGGAAACATTTCTTTATTTATGCTTAATAGAATGTGGCTACATTTCCTGTCTTACATTATGAGGATTCAGAAAAACAACTTATTTATATCTTCTACGATCAGTCTGTGATGAGAAATCTTGCTTTCATTAGGCATGGTATATATCTAAATTCCTAAATTAGTACTGTTTCATACTGTGCCTCTGAATATAAGTTACCCTATAACTATTAATATTACAGGTTAAATAAATTTTCCATGCTTTTTTAGTGAACACAAAAGATCCAACAAAGGTCACTAACTTGCCAAATAACCACACTGAGCCCGATCCTCCACAGGCTCACTCAGTTCCAATGAATTCATACTGTATCACTTGAGGGTATGATCAGAGCATTTCAAGGTGGGTTTTTTTCAATATTTGTTTGTTTTTTCTCTATCATCTGATCAATAGCTTGATCAGAAAAATGCTAGATTGTGTACCAGTGGACCTTTACAGCTAGTCAAACTAAAGTCATATTACTGTATTAATGCATTTTAAAGTGAGTAAAATAGAAAACAAGTTAGTAATTATCCCCAATATTCTGGAACAATGCAGAAATGACAGAACTAAAACTCTACTAACGCTAGAGTGACTTGCATTTTTTAAATCATTGCCTTAGTCAAATAAAATAAAGAATTAACTTTGTACTACCTAAAAGTCTCCCTCCAATCAGATCTTGCCTTCAGCTTTAAATGTTTCACATCTGTTTACACTGAAAGAGAGGCATAGCCGGTTGCTGTGTGTTTTTGTAGAGCCTGGCAAAATGAGCCTGTGAGCTCAGCTGGGGATTCCAAATGTTGTTGAAATGTTTTTCAACAGATCATTGATCAAAATCATTGATGACAATAATAGACAATAATTGATGCCAGTAGGATCTCCATACATAGAAGAACTCAGCAAAGTATTACAACCCATTTTTTAATTTATAATTACAATTATAAAAAAGATAATGATAATTAATAATAATATTAGGAACAACAGCTAACAGTAATAGTAATCAAAGTGGTATCTCTAGATGCCACACTTAAAGAAATTCTATAAATATGTTTACTGGGACTTAAAATGAAACTATTTTTAAACTCCAGATAGTTGTACTTGATGCCTAAGATTTGTGTGCCCTAAAGTCTGCATTAGCTGCTTAAAATAGAATGGATGTAAATATCAAGAATTTAAGGGTCCCCTTACCACTATTATCATAATTTACATGGCAATTGAGGGAAATAAGCTGTCACCTGAAAACCCTTATAAAGCACCACTACAGCTTCCAAACTGAATAATTTGCAGACATGTATATGTAGCTCTTCTGACTTGTATTTTGCAACCAATTACATCTTGTGCCAAAAGAAAGTGAAAGTGGCTTCTCTCCAATATTGGGATTTCACTTAATTGTGTCTTCCCTTGCAGAAAGCCCAGAATTTACAATAAATACATCGAAATTCTAGCTTTATGTACCTGCCAAAAACCCAGAAAGGCTTTCAGTTCCTAAGAGAGACTGCTGTTTCTCATAGTAACGATGAACTTGGTGTGAATGCATTAGCTAATAGCACTATGTAAAAAAATTGGTTTCCCTTCTTCCCCTTCTCAGACTTCACATCTGTTTCTTAGAGGACTAAACATCTGAAACTGTGGCTGAGTAGTGTTTAATAATGCCATGATTAAAAAAACCAAACCAAAACAAAAACTATTAATACATTTGGCTCAGATTCCTTCCACCTAACTTCAGGCTTCTGAATGTAAGCAGAACAATCAGAAACCCAGGCCAGTCAATGGCAACTGGTGACAAAAGGGACATACCCTCTTTCTAGCCCAGATTATGCACTCCTGTGTCTGTTCCTGCACTGTATCTCCTAATACTTTAATTCAAAACATACAGAATGTTCACAGAGCAATACCATAGCTGGAGCCTTGTCTCACCTTTCTGAGCAGAAAAAATGCTGTCCGCATGGTCTGACTCTAAGACCACAGAGCTTTGTGCATTCTCTCTCCGTGGTACATGGCCCACATTTTATTACTGTCACTGGAATAGCTTCCATCAGGACAGGGGAAAAAAATATCCCCATCTCATCCTTGCAGTACCTTATATTTTCTGTGACAGCCTGAAGAATGTTAGACGTTTACCTCTACTGCACCCACCACTCAATTTTCATAACAGCATTTTTCTTATGGCAATTCTGAAAGTCTTCCCTGTCCTATCGCTACCTCTTCCCACCTCCTACACACACACATGTAGAGTGAAGCAGTTTTATTGTTAATAGAGCACTGGAGTTATCTTCAAAGCTAGTCTTTAATTTTTCTTCTAGTTAGTATAACTGTCTTCCGTTGTTTCAAACATCTTTTGGATGAGTGGATTTTGGTTTCCTTTGTGATTAAAAAAAAAAATGCCAAGAATGTGTCCTTCTGAAAATATACAAGCAACAAATATTATTCAGGCTCATGGTGAGGTCCTGGGACTTGGATTATATGTGATTTTCCAGTTGTGTCTACTAGTGAATTCATTTCACATCTGCAACATGTAAGAGCAAGCCCACAGTCTGCTGTGAACTGCAGAGGAGGCAAGGAGTTAGGCAACGTGGGGTCACCCTGCCCTTAAAAGTAAGTCAAAGACTATTTCTAGCTACAATTTAGACACATACATAGAGTTTGCTGAATTGACTATACTAAGTACATTCTTCGCAGCAGAACAGCAATGCTAATATGTCTTAAAAAAAGCAAAACAGAGTAAAAAACCCACCAAAACTAAAAAACCTATGTAAACACCTGAAGCACTTTCCAAGACCTAATTCAGAATAATAGCCCAAGATGTTTTCAGCTTCACCAGATAATTATCTTCTTGCTTGCAGGATGACCATGAACAAAATGCATCCAAGAATTGAAATACAGTGAGCAGAATAAAATTAGCGTGACTGTGCAGAGTCAAAGCAGATGGACTAGATCTACAGGAATCTCAGTGTTTAATTTGAAATAAATTGCTCAATTCCAATTTATTTTCACAATCTGAAATTAGTGCTGGCAATAACATTTTAATATATGAATACAAATGGAAACACAGTTAAACATAGGGCTTAAATGGAGTCAGTCAAATAAAAACCAAGAAACTGTTGCACGGTAATCCAAAGCGAAAGAAGCAGAATGCAGATTTAAATAATGCACCATAATATTAATATGTATTTAAATAAGAAAAAATACAGTCCAAGTACTAGATCAAATCCTTTCTCTTTGGGGACAAGCATTAATGCATTTGCATTTGATCTGATTGATTGTCAGAAATTTTCCCTATCTGGGAAAATCAGAGACATTTTTTGAAATGTCATTAACTTTTTTTGGCCCATATTTTGATTCATTATTATTGAAAAGTGCTAATGGCTGAAGACTACATTCTGTTAGCTTAATAAGAGACTGGATTATGTTTGAGTGTTAATGAAAACTAGAATTCATAATTCAAAAGGAAATAAGGCTTTACTTCTACCCTTTCTTCAGCAAAATCTAAGGCCAGCTTCTTACAAGTCTCATAAAAATACTGATACGGAAATCTAGACTACCATTATTATTTTATTTTCTTCTCAAGACCATTTTATGGTTTACAAGAAAGGATCCAGCTATTCCACTATTGTTCATGGAAATGTTTATCCTGTGAAGACCCCAGCACCCCAGCAAATGGTGAGAAGAGATACCAAGAAACAGAGATGAGAGGCAACCTCTCAGCCTAAGTGGCTCACGGAGGAAGGTTTAGCATTACTATAGACATCATATCCAGTCTGTGATTTTTGGTGTGGTTTTTTTTCTGTTCTGTGACTGAATGAAAAGCCAGGATTGCAGTGCTTTCTTGTAATTAAATTTAAAATGTGCTTTAGAAGCTATAAATCCCTAATTCAGCCTCTACAGGGCATAAAGACAATTTGACGTTCAAAATGTAACCCTTCTTTTTCTTTTTACAAATTCATTTCTAGTTCCTTATTTTACATACTGATTGTAGGCTCTGAGAATGACTTTTGTTTTGCCTTTACAGTACCATGCATAACAGCAATAGTGGGACTTCAGGCCTTCGATTCTATGATAATACAAAATAATTAGCTGTGAGAAAAACAGAAAGCAAAAACCACTGATTCAGTTATTCTATTTTTCTTATGAGGGATGAATAAAAGATTTGCTTCTTTGTTCGTTAGCAGAAGTAACATAATTAGATTGAAATTCCAGACTCTGAATGGCCCTCTAATGGGAATAAGGCATACAAATGATCACAGAAATTGCTATTGCAACTTCTTGGTATTGCAAATCATTGGTAATTGATAGACAAATACATACAACTAATAATTCTTTTTAAGAATCAGATCAAATGGAATCTATAATTTGGACTAGAAGAAGGTACGGTGAAGAGTGTAATATTTAAAAGGAGGGAAAATGTGCTTTTTTAAATGTAATTAGAGTAAAATGCAAAAAATATTTGGATAGGATCCAGCATCACAACTTAAAGAGATTTAGTTCTTGGTTGCAAGAATAGAGTTCTCATCCATTCTATTCACAGTGGTAATTGTTATATAAAGTGGTCAGGCTGTTATCTAAACAAGAATTCATCATGCATACATATTCCAGCATAGATCCTTGAATCCCAGCAACAGCAATCACACAAATGTGTATCACCCTTGTCTAATGTGACAATACAACCATCTGATGAGCAAGGACAAAAGGAATGAAGGAAAAAAAAAAAAGAAAACAGGATGCATTTTAAAGATAACATACTTGCTTCTTACAGTAGAATTTTAAATAATTGGTGCAGCAAGACTGCAACAATTAATGAAATATAAATTGTATGGAGAACAGTATAGAAGCTCCTTCCAATTCCCATTGTAATTCTACTGATTCCACCGCAAGCCTATTAAATAAGCATCCACCATTTCTGTATTCATACATGAGTTAAAATTTCTACAAACATGCTCTCATGAGACAATGGTGCTTCACCGTTTTGCAAAAGACCCAAATGTACAGAAAATGCAGCTAACAAAAATCTAGAAGTCCAACTACCGAAATTAAAGAATCATCAGATCACTCTAATTACAAGGCATATTTCTTGGAGTGTGCCCTCTCTAGCACATATCACTGTGCATTGCTTTAATTGCCAAAAGAAGCTCTCTCTCACACACACTTGTCTCCTTGGGAGAAGTTGACAGTACAAATATGCGGTGGATGTTAATTATTCAATGCACTACCATCAGGCACTCAGGTATTATGATGATAAGCACAGTGTAAGAGCACATATGAAAAATAATAGAACAACCCACACTGCAAGAGTCTGACAAAGCTGGAATAAATTAAAAGCTGAAGAAGCAAGCAGGCGTTAATATCTCTACTAAAAAAATGTTTTTTAACAGATTACAAAAACCTAATGCCCATGCTTCTTTCCTGAAATTCATATTACCACTAACCCTTAATATTTTTCAGACTGATTCACTTTCTCTTGGTCTCTCAGAGTACATAAGAATTATGTGCCTCTATGAGGTCATCTATAGCTCAAAAAAACAAGTACAAATGTCTGCCATGTCTCTATTAGCTGCCAGTAAAAATACACGTGTAATACTTTAATTTGTTCCTTAAAATTCTGCAGCTGCAACTCTGTTCTAATCAATAGAGGTTCTGTATTGTTGTATAAAGCTACCAGAAGAAATTAAACCAGGTTGAGAAAACGTATTGCATGCTAGATCTAGCATAGTGTTTGTTGTGTACGAAAGCAACTATTCTTTGACAGAAATATTTTTGCTCTTACTTAACTCCAGGAAAATGAAAACACAAGAAATAAACAAATTTGACTTCAAGGTTAATGCAGCAGAAATCATTTAATTCCAATCCTTTCTCCTTCTAACCTGCGATCTATTTAGTATTATTGTTTCTCAGCATTACAACACCTAAGTGTAACAGTTTAGTTAAAACAGATGTTTTTTTAGGAAGAAATAAGATTTTTAACATGTAGAAGCTCCTAAGCACTAATACAGATTTTTAGAATATAGGATAACCCTCCTGTTTAGATGCTGACAATACTAAATCACAAAGGAAGATGTAGTCTACTTCTGCCATCTACCGTAAGAAGAAAACACTGCAGGTCTTCTACTTAACCCAAAATTTAAACAGAATAAAAGATTATTAGATTGTCTTTACCATTTAGATCTACTTCTGAAATCAAATCACAATGTATTTAAATAAAAATCAATAAAAAAAGGGATGACGGTATAGATGTACTGGAAAAATATATATAGTCATTGTTTGAAAAACAGATCATATTGTCCATTTTTTGTAAGTTTAAAAATGGGGATTCAAACAGCACAAAGAAAGTAAGCTTATAATTTTAGAGTTTTGTTACCACTGAGAGACAGTGTGTGAGCAACCACTATAAGCATCGTAGTGAAAGTATATATTTTTCTCCCCAGACTTGAGCTGGATCAGGCCAACTATATATGTGCAGGTCTATAGGCTTTGAGGTCATGAATCTTTCTCTGACTGTCCAATTTAGCAGCAGAGTGCCAATTTGTGTGAACTGACTGCAGTGGTGCACAGTCATCAGCTTCTTTTACCTGATTAGGCCAGTAATGACATCACCTGGGAAAGGAAATGGTGTCAAAGAGGCATTAGTGCTGTATTAGTAGAGACTTCTTTAGAGCACTGGCACAATTTTAGTGCCTACCTAGGCAGATTTGGGTATGGGCGGGAAGGTTGGACTAGATGACCTTTGGAGGTCCCTTCAGGCCTGGACCATTCTATGATTCTATGATTCTATGTTCCCTGTTGCACACACATCAAGGGACTCATATCCTGAGAAATGAAGAAGCTTCTTCAGTGGTCAGCTTCTCCTAATGACTTCTCACTGTCAACTTTGAAGAAAACCAAGATTATTCTTATAGACTTCAAAGACCATTTTTAGAATTCCAACTGAAGAGCATTAAAAGAAAATCAAGTCACCTTGGAATAAGACTGCAAAAAGCCCTCACAGAGGTATTGCATTAGTACCTCTTCTCTGCAGCATTCAAAGGTAGACATCTTCATCTTAGCACACCACAGAAATTTGAAAGCTACCCTTCCACAGACTTATGCCTGAAAAAGACCATCTGCTAGATCAATTAAACTGATGCCACTTACAGATATCAAGGTGTGTGTTTTTTTTTTTAAATCACAAGAAAATATTCTAATCTATTTCTACCTGGGAAAACAGTAATTTGCATTTTCAAGGTATCTATCTCTATATATAAATTTATAATTTACATGCACATAATATTTATGAGACTTTTATATCATGCTTTGTGTATGTGGCTGTCTCATAAATGACCTCTCTACTTTGAAAAAGACAATGTTTTTGAAAAAGAACAAGTTTTACAGAAAGAGTTTCATTTGAAAAATGTCAACTGTTTCAGGATTATATATAGAATATATATTTTTTTTAGATAAGCATCTAAGTTTTATGCTCCTTTTTTTCTTTTTAAAAATATTGCTCAGAAGTGCTTTTAAATTGTGAACATACAATGTGCCAGTTGGGGGGATTACATCAAGCAAAATTTAGTCTGTTCTTTTCCTCTTCTGCTCTTGGTTAAATTTCAGTTCCCACCCTCCAAGTCCCACTATCACGCTGGTTTCTTTTCAGGAAGCAATAAAACTTTCACTAAAATACCAGAACGAACAAAGTTACTTTTATTATTTACTTCAGTTCTCCTGGGAAGGAAAGAGACACCGAGGATTTTGCTTTTGCTAACGCTGTTGGCAACAAGACAGATCAACGTGACAGGCTTCTTCCAGAGTCATCTGATGGGTGCTTCATCCTCCAAGGCACTTGTTTTCCACTCTTTTGGATCTGGGAGATGCTGCCGCTCATTCTTATCTCAGATACACATCTTTTTCTCTTCCATGGAGACTGGGGAACAAGAGAGCAGAGGGTGATGTACACCTCACATCACACTTTCGTACAAAAACAGGACATGGCAGAAGCAGTCACCTGAACTCAAAAAGTAGTCTCAGGCCTGGCAGCTTATTTCTGTCCCACTTGCTGCTTCTTCTCAGGTACTCAGTGAAAATCCCAACTCTTTTTACATTCCACTGCACTCATTTCTGCTGAAAAAAAAAAAAAAGATGCGAAGAAAAAAAGATCATACTAATGTAAAAAGACCTATCTTTTGCTCAAAGACCCAATATGGGTAGAGTGTCTGAATTAATTCTGCATGACAAGAATCCCTCCCAAACATGACAGGAAGCTACATTACCCGAATAATGAGGATTCAGCTGAGGTAAGTCGGGGAAATGCATGGACTAGTATATGCAAATACAATGCCTCATTTAATGCCTGGAACATACAGACAAGCCCAAGAAGGCTCAGTGTTAATCAAAGCACATTAGAATATTTTGAGAATATCCAAAATCCAATCATATTTTGCAACAGACATACCTGTCCTATAAATTCAGTATAGTCTCTAGGGGATTTACTGAGCAGCAGAGCAAGTACAGCATGGTTTATAAAGATTTGCTCCCATAAAAACGCAGAAGGCAGTGACCTGTATAACTGCATATAAGGCTGCTATCGAAGCTTTGCATTAAGAGGAATTTCCTTCTCTCTCCTTGTGCCTCTCCTCCTGGGGAAGCGGATTTGAATTGCAGATAGCATCACTCATCATAATGCAACACTGCTCACCACCTGTGTATCTCAAGTACTAGACAATAATTTCAACAGAAAGCTACTCTAACAGAAGATGTAACATCTAAGAAATACCCCGTCAGTTTTCCTTATTGTGAGTTTGTTTCTACCTCCTCTTTCAATTTCAGAAAAGCCATTCCTAAACTGTTGTGCTACACCAAGAAGCATTGGGAACTTCAATACTCGTGGAGAGGCTTGCTTTGAAAATCATAGCTGAGTGCCATCAAAACACCCAGTCTCATGGAGGGGAGTGCCTTTCTCTGTTCACAATTCACATGAAGAGTGCATATAGGAGAAATTACATACGCCCAAACTTCTGTCTCCCTTCACATACACACAAACTGAAAAGACATTTGCCAATTTAAAGTCAGTTTTTCACCACCAGTGTACTGAGACTACATACCTGTTTTTTTTTTCCCAAACAATTATTCCAAAAAAAAAAAATATGTTAAGACTACATAAGGTAACAGCTATATTTTATTTACCACTATGAAGGACTTTTAAAGCATATCTTGGTCTGAATACCACTTACCATTTGGTTTTCTTATTTTTTGGTCTGCAGGGTGAGTATACATACACCCTTTCTCACATACAGTTGCAGTATCCCTCTAAGTATCCCTCTAAGGCAGAAAACAAGCTGCAGTAACTTGCTCAACTAACTGCTAAGTTTCTTAATATTTGAAAGAGTTAAACACACAAAAAAAAAACCCAACAAGAACACATTGGTGTATTTCTCATTAAAAGAAGTGAGTTTTGCAGTTATTTCAATAACTATATCATATGTATTTCAATAACTGCCACTATATAGCTATTTCTAAAAATAATATAAATTCTATCCGATATATATTTAAGAAATATTCATGATGTCATAGAAACATATCCCTCATTTTAACTATGGTAGAAGGTAGAGAGGAAAGTTGTTTCTATTTTTTATATTCAAAATATCCAAGGCTTGACTTCTCTATTTCTGACACACAACTCAAGTTCATATTTTTCATGCATGTATAAACCATGCTACTAGTTTTGTCCCAGAGATCTCTTCTTTATCATAACAGGGCTAAATTTGGCCCAGTACTTTGCTGCAAATCATAGCAAGTAACTTTTAGAATAGCTGGTGAGCTTCTAGGCATCTCTATCTTTGTGGCTCTTTCTTCAAAATTGAGCGTAAAACAAGTTAGCAATGCAAGGAAAAAAAATATAAATAAATGATACTTAAAAAAATTAATCAGGCTTCTGAATCCTCTGTCCTAGGCTGACTTGTGGTTTTAATATGTCACTTAAATTAACCTACAACTGAGGAAACCATGAGAAATAGATCAACCCGCTGAGTGTCGTGGCCTCGCAAAGACAGCGCTATGTTATAAAAGGACTCTTTGCTAATAAATTACCAGGTCTCAGGGTTACCACTAGAGAATGCAACAAAGACACAGATCCTTTGAAAGTAAAAATGTCCTTTGTTACAATCACAAAGAATGGACTAATTCCCTCCACTCTCTTTTCTCCAATCCTTGGTCAGTGGTCATTCTTGCTCCTGGTTACAAAGGCAATACAGCAGAATCATTTACCTTATGTTCTACTATAAGACTGGAAAAAAAAAAAGTAAAAAGCTTGGTGTTTTTACTCTATTCTCCCCATCTATTGATAAAGCAAGCCACACAGCTATTTTATCACTTAGAATCCCTATGTGCATTTTATCATTCAGAGTAAATGGATTATCCCAAGCAAAACAGTCACATGTATTAATCACGGTTTCCCTCCTGCAAAAAAAAACCCTAAAGCTGCTTTGTGCTGCTCCTGTGCAGCAAAATAGTCATTGAGTCAGTGACGCCATCTCCTTTAGGATCCTCTCTTCCCCAGGGACTGCATGGATGGCAGACATCTACTGCAATTGCTCCTATACTGCAAAGCCATTTCCTTTCCCGATGAGGGTGGCACTATGGGGAGTACTCAGCTGATAATACGCCCTTATTTTAGAACATGAAGACACTCAAGGAGAAAGCGATTCTTCAAAAGTCTGCTAGACTTATCAGCTGTGGTTTATTATCTGAGTTGCAAGAAGTCTGCATTGCTTTTAAATGAGAAAGTTACCTAGAAAATTCACAGCGTAGAAAAAACAACAACAAAAAAAAAGTAATTTGAAGTACCATAGGACAGGTTCTCCTGAATTTCCCCGAATTTCATAGCACTCTGATCCATAAATTCAGATGCTACCCACAGGGAATCAAGGCCATAAAAAATGTGGTCCTGCACGTATCAACCAGCAGAGGAGGCAGGACAAGCAAGGGACATTCAAATAGAGTAAAACCAATTTGTCTGCACTTCTGTGCTTAGGAACAGCACTGAAAAAGCTATTAAAATAAATTTTGAAAAGGAATCAACTCCTACAACTAGAGCTGTCTTCTCAGTGTACAGTTCTGATAAGTGTACAACTTCATGTCAGTATTTCTACGCTAGCATATACACTTCTTTCAATGGAAAAGGAGACTAGAGGTGATGGAGTCCAAAGTAGATCCATAAATCTGCCACATAAATGAACGAACTTCATAATGGCATATTAAAAAGAGAGAAGTAGTCATACACAGCCCGTTACATGCATTAAAACCTTTGAAAAAAAACTATTTTACTTGAAGCGATCTTTTCAGGCGTTTCTACTTTAAAGATAAGAATTATGGCATGAAATGTTACTATTAGTGATAAAATGAGAAGAAAGATTATATCATTTAACAGGAAATACTATGTAAATCCTCCTGTCTCAAAATTAGTATTTCTAAAAGCCTGCTCTTTATCATTACTGATTAAAAGTCAGTGATGCAACACCTATGTGTTTTACTCCCCCGTAAAGACCAGTGAGCACAGATGCAAAATGCTACACCAAAAAAATGGCTATTATTATTATTGTTGTTGCCATTGTTGTTATGTTTTGTTTTGTTTTATTTTATTTTATTGTACTGTGTAAATGCTTACACACAGAACAAATCAACAACGGTGAAAAAAAACATGCAGTCTACAGCAAGGCTAGTTATACCAAAAAAAAAAATCATATTTATTACTATTACATACAACTCTACAACAGTATAGCCTCCACACACACTGAGAACCAGTCGTTGTGTGCATTATGCTCTGCTGTACTTACACAAAGGACAGGGTTTGTCTCACCTAACCTGAGATGCCAACAGCATGAGCTGTTCACTGCAGGCTCTCTATATAATCCAGGCAGACAAATAGGCAATTCTAGAGCACAATCCATCTAACTTATTTTAGACGTACAAATTAGGATAAGATGAACTGCACCCTAGAAAGGGGTGTAGGGTGATTAGATCAGCTGTGGCAGTCTGCATTTGGGAAATAAACCCCACCCACGCTGTCTGCTCCGGGGGCCCATTGCTTCAACAGACTAGGCAGGCAAAAGGCAAAAGCTGAAGCACGGGCAAACTATGGCAGTGTTCTTATGTCTCACTGCTCTATACACTGAACACACTGCCTTCGGGGGGATTTTGTGTCCAGAGTGTCCTCCTTATTTTTAATTAAAGGATTCCAACTTCAGTGAGTGAATTTGTCCCAAATCCAAAAGTAAAGAAATAAAAAAACCTAATAAACCAGTATTACCTTTAAAACTGACCTATGCTCTAAAGCTATCTTCATGCTTCATTGAAGAGCCTCTGCCTAGGATTTCGCTCCAAGCTCGCTCATTTCCTGATACAGCTGTAGAGAAAGATTACAAATATGGTGACAATTTGTGCTGCCATTACCCCTCTACAACCAGAGCATTAAGGTTGCAATTTACCTGCTATTGTAAGAATCAGAACATTTCAGCCACTAGTTTAGCAAACTGCCTTAATCATGAAAGTGATGGAGTGATAACGAAAGAAGTCTGGGATCTGGGGATTCTGAAGGTTGTTTTGGACTCAGACTGAATGGCAGCATGACAGGCAGGGTTAGGGTAGGTGGAAGAATGATATCTATTTCTGCAATTGCAAAATTGAGTTGTATTCTATATTAAAGGTCTTTTGGGGGATCAGAAGTTGTATTTGATGCTAATGTTGAGCTAATAGTTTTGTTGGTTAAATCTTCCTGAGACATCCAGACATTCCCAGTTTTTAATAGGGATTCTCTGAAAGGGATAGAAGCTGACTTCAGGCACATAGTCTTTAATTTCAGTGGGACTATTTGAGCATATTTGAAGTAATGTACCTCCTTTGGTGCCCTAGTGAACTGGGACCTAAATGAATAAAAAGCTATTATGCAACTGAATATACCAAGGTTATGCGTTCTTACAGAATTGGTTTGAAATTTGAGGAAGGCAAATATTCTGCTCTCCCTAAAATCAGTTTAGTGGATGATTCATCCAGAATATAACCGGACAATTACAGCTTTTCTGCAAATCTGGAATTGAAGTTTTGCTCTAAGGTTAGCAAAATCCTTCCACTGAATTTTCCACAAGGAAAATTAAATTTTCAAACAGCTATATTCTTAAGGTGGCACGTAAGGAGATTTTAGCTTTAATGTACAGCACAGTCCTATCTGTATGCATATCAGACATATTTAACTTTACCAGAAACAGTTACTCATTTAAATTAGGGCAGTTAAAATTTAGACACACAGTTACAGACAAATTGCACTAGGGCTTTTCACAGACAAAAGCTCAATACTAAGCAAGTTCCTCATGCGATGCACCATGTACACTGATATAGTATATTCCTACAGTCCAGTAGTTCACATATAAGCTCTGTTTTTTCTGATACCAATCATCCCACTGTTAACCTGAATTGTTTTGGTGCTGTCTTACTATCAGAAAATCCTCACTGTAAGCACCAAAGAGTTAAGTTAGGTATTCATGCCTTCAAAAACCTGTAATCTTGCTGTTTGAACTCCTTACCCGGGTCCCACAAAAGCATGTCAAGCTGACCCATAGTAGTCAATTCTTATTGCCCTTATCTAAAAGGATCCCCTGCTGCAGAACAGTCCTGTGCTGCAATGGTAATGGCAGGAAACTGAAAACAGACTCTTTTCTAACAACAGGAGCTTCATTTATAGTGCACGCATACTGTAAGAGCAGTCCTGGGTTTCCTACCAGCATGCCTGAGCCTAATTACACCTGCTGTAGTCCTGAGTCACCAGCCAAAGGCCCGGAGTTGTGCTTCAGTGCCTGGCTGAATTCAAAGAATAGCTGAGATGGAGCCTGCAGACAACTAATGTGCTCTAAGAACAATGTGACAGTCATTTCATGGGGAGAACTGAGGGATTTCAAGGGAGCTGCTGCAGAGACTACACATTGTTGCAGAGCAAGTGGTACTGTTTTGTGTACTGCACTTCACTCTAACATTTACACTTGAAAACTAAGCTATTCAAACCCAAATAGAAACCTGAGTCTCCTGGACTAATTTTTAACATCAGGGGGTTGGTTTGTTTGTTTTTCCAGCTGCTGCATTTTTTTTTTCTGTATATACATCCATCATTTTTCTACCTTGTCAGTAATAGAATCTCTTTCCAGTTTTCCTTCTCTCTCCCATTTCCTATGTTTTCTTCATTTTTTGTGAGTTCCCTGTGATTCCTAATACACTTGCTGCTCTCAGCCCCATTTGCTGCTGCATGGCATGACTGAAAATTGGGGGCAGCATTCTGGTTTGCCCTCTAGAGCTATCTCCGTAGTCTAAAGCACCTGCTTTTTTTGCACTTCACCTTTCTCATAATGCAAGGGTGGAAAGTCTCTGGCTCCTGGGCAACTTCTGACTCTTGAGACATTCAAGTCACAAGACTTGTGACTAGCACAAGCAACACATCTTGCTTGTGAAGGCCAGTATCCTCCATGAGACCAGGATCTCCATCTGGCCTGGCTTTAAAGGGGAGAGGGTCCCTTTCTTCCTGTAGCCATTGCCACCTCCGGTGTCCCCACAGCTGCATTCAGCATCTGGAATATGCTTCAAGGCTCTCAATCAAATTAAAATCTAATTGTTAGGAAAGCTGCAAAATCCTACTCTACTGTGTCCTTTCTATAACTGCCTCTTGACCATTTTCTAACGTAGGTATTTTCTGTGGTAGATAAGACAAATGATTCATTCTGTCCACAGCTTCACTTACATGCTCCATTAAACTTCTCAGTTCTTCGTTCTGGTAGAACCTTAGTTCGGTGTAAAACACAGCTGTAACTGTTGACTGAAATCTCTCTTCCACCAAATAAAATAACTGCTCAAAATGCAAGGGAACAGACAAACAGACCATAGTGAAAGTCACTGACAAGCTACATTTAATTCCTGTTTTCATATGATATTATAGACAAACTGTAAGGTACCGGACATTTTACATCCCCAAGGCACAGACAATGGAACAGATAGCATATTAAATGAATTTTCAAGGTTTTTCTGGGACAGCAGACTAATAAAATTAAACCTATATATTTTAAAGACAAAACAATGAAGCAGTAAGGGGATACTGACACAAGGATTTAAAAAAATCCAGGGAATATAAACTCTGTGGTTAGCTTACCCACACCTGAAGCAACTTTTCAGAAAAAATACTCAACTATTGACAAAACCTTAAAAACTGAAGCAGGGATTTCTCTTTGGATAAAAAGGAATTGTATCACATTTTTAAGTTAACTTCCTCAGAAATCCAAACAGAAGCCATGTTATAACCTCAATGAGAAAGCAAGATTTCATTTTGTCTGTGCATGTGAAATACATGATAAATAAAAACACTCAAGGCAAGAAGCTTTGCAGTGGTGGTCTCATCACCTGAACTGCTTAACTCTTAGCTGCAGAGGTCGGGTTTAGACAATGCCAAACAGCAGTGGCTGGGGCAGTGCTTGGGCATAGTTCAGGGGACAGCACATGCTGTCTGCCGTTCCCAATATGTAGCCTGAACTAGACTGCACCAGGTTTGGCTCCCTTCACACTCCATATCTCAGCAGGATTTGCAAAATCTCAAGCATCTTGCTGGCCCTCATGCCACATCCCAGAGCTTGCAAAAGGTATTCTCAGATTTATAGTATGAAAATACCAGTCCAGTGGTCTGCGCTCATATTGTTTCAAACACTTTGAACTGGAAAAAATACCAAAAACCTAATCCCAAGAAACCCGACACAATGATAACTTTTTCCTAGGGACAAAAAAAAAAAAAACCAACATGGCATGAAGCCCAGAAGAGACCCAGAGCCTAGCAAAGTTTGATTGCAGCCAAGATGTAACCCTTGGCCTCAAGGTCATAGAAGGATCCCTTACCATGTTTTATTTAGCAGTAGAGATGCAGTCATTGCGTCCATCTAGCCTATCATCTTCTCCCCAAGAGCAGCTAGTAGCAGATGTTAAGGGGAAATGTGTATAAAAAAATTCCACAGGAACATCTTTCCAAATTCTAGCAATCATCTATTTTAGGATTTCCATGTTCAGATGTTGAATCCAGGACACTGTGCTTGATAACTGAATTTGTTCAATGTTCTTTTCTGGATCAACACACACTTTTGGCTTCTAGGGTGTCTTGTCAGATGAGCCCTACAATTTAATTTTTCTCTCTGTAGAAAGAAAAAAAAAAAAAAGTCTTTCTGCTTTTCTAAAATACACTGTGCAATTATTTCATTGGGTGACACTTAGGAATGTCTTTTGACTAAAGGGACTTTATCTACAAAGCTGCTTCTCTCTGAAACTATTCCATACCTTGGTCCATACTTCCTAACACTACTTATTTCCTCTGATTCTGTTGTGAGCCTTTGTGTCTTTTTTAAATCCTGTGGACTCTAACGATATGCATTAATCAAGATATGGATGCATCGTGTGTGGATGCATCATAGCACAATGATGTTTTTTCCCAATAAACCTAATTCGTAACATTGCTCTGCATTTTGACTGCTACGGAGAATTGAGTTGATGTTGTCGGAGGACTATCACTAGTTCTCTAGAATTTCTGCTGGGAGGTAAAAAATAAATTACAGCTTAATTGTGTACATATAGAATGTATATCAACAGACTTTCACCTGCTTTTACTGTCCATTTTTAATATCCTGTAAACCACATACCCAGGAAACTAATTAGGTTAAATAAAGTATAAGAGGATTATTTGAAAAATACTAACTTCACTGAACAAATACTTATGTACAAGACTAAAACATTCACTTTAGTTCATTAAACAGTTATACTTCTAACTCTTTCAAGTGTATTTTCATATGCTGTGTTGATGACTTAGAGTTGATTCTGCACTACTTGCAAGTTCTATAAATCAAGAGCAGAATATTTTACATAATCTGACTGGTCAGCACAATATGTAAGCTTCTACTTACAAAATATGATAGTGGCTATGGAGAAGCACCCCTATCATTAACAGCGCAGCTGCAGCTGCACCTATTTATTTCTCTACATTACTCATAACAAAACAGTAGCATTTTCTGTCCCCTTTGAACTCATGCAAATGACCTCATAAGCAACAAGACAACGATGAAGCTTTTCAACTCCCTTTTCAACTCACTCTTGCTGTATATCCCCTAGGACTGTACAAGACAAGCCTTTTGTCCTATATAACTTTGAGAAATACATTAAAAATAAATATGCAATATTAAAGGAGATTGTGTGAAGCAAAAATTTAATTTTAAACACAAAGGAAAAACTATCCTGTTACGTAATCAATATCCCATGGCTACTACTTGTTTTTCTTTGGCTTAGACATTCATTCAAAAAAAAAAAAAAAAAAAAAACAAAGGAATTCTACGTGGCAACAGTTTCCCAAATAGAGGACCAATGAAGTCCCTATGAACCTAAACAGTGCATTCCTGACAGAGAACAATAATATGACAAGTAATTAAAGCAACTGAGAACAGAGAGCATCCAGCATTTATTAAAAAAAATATATATATTTAATTATTCATTAAATCCTTTCTTTATCAAACTATAATTTGCTATTCTGAAACTATAATTCAAATGTAAAATAAAAGGAAACTTTTTTAAAAGTCATAATTCAACTACCATTTTATTTCTCTTCTTCTGAATTACATTCCATCAAGCAATAACTGTCTTTATCTGTACTTAATAGCTCATTTTTCATATTATAGAAGTGTTTTCAGGGCTTTTGTATTGTATTTCTGGGGTTTGATTTTATTCATTTCTAATATAAATTTTACAGAGTCTCCAAAGAATAATTCAGACAAGGAGTTGGCACAATAATGTGCCTCACATTGAAAAGAGCTGATTTTTGGAGAGAGGGCCACTCTGTGAGATGTGAAAGTTATCATTATCCTTATAGGGTCAATTCAATTTAAAATTTCTGAAGTTTGTTATGTACTTTAAAAGGCATTCAAAGAGCAGAGGAAAGAGCATTTGAAGCTTTCAGAAAATGTTGGTGGCATTAATATGAAAAAATACCTACAGCTTTTCATATATTTGTTTCAGCACATCACCCCTGAGTAAATAGAACTATTAATTTCTATTTAAGAGTAGGTAAATACTGAATAAGATCAGAAATCAGAGAAACACCTTTCTGTGATTTTCTAGGCAACTTTATTGGATCTCAAGATACATAAAAGGATCAAGGCGAAGGAGTTGACTTTTAGTTCAGTCATTCCCTACTCTGGCTTGTATACAAAAGGGCTCATTGTCAATTGGGACCACTACTTACTCTTGCAATACAATGCATAGACTCATCATGTATTTCATAATGTCTAAAAGAATGTTTAAAAAAGGGATCAAAGCATAGTGGAAGTCAAGTGGTGAGGTCAACCCAGATGTGTCCAATAAACGCTAGGCTTTACTTCACTTCACAATTTGAGAAATCCACTGCTTGTCCTCTTCTGAAGAGGAAGTCACTGTATACCTGAGTACACCATTCACAGTCCTGCAGGTAGAGCAGAGCCTGGGCTGCTCCCAGGCTATGGACTACAGCTGGAGAGTTGCAGGATCTTCTGTTTCATTTCTGGATCAGAAGCTGCATGTTGTTTGGGATGTGACATTGTTAGGTACACACCATAGGATGATGAGACTAGTTGCAATGTAGTAAAATCCCATTTTTTTTACTGACCTCAAGGCATACTTTTTCTTGCTGTTTCAAACACTATAAATCTAATTAAAGCAAGATCATGACAATGATTCTAAGCTATGCGAAGCTTATAAGGTACATGAGAGAATATTTTCAGTCCAATGGTGCTTAAAACTATGTCAGTATAACACATGCCACTGTTTTCATTGTCCACAAGAAATTACAGGGTTTGCTTGGGAAACAAAACATAAAATACTTCACAGTCGTGGTCTCTATGCATTTCTTGGCTAGAGACATAATCAGTTTGAAGCTCTCCTATTACGTTCAGCATGCCGGGAGCTTTTCAATCAGTGGAAGGTTAACAGTGAGTTTGTGACAATCTTGTGCCATGTAGTTAAGAATTAATATTGATCCTTTAGCTTTGTTACTGGGCTAAATAAAAGACCCTGCACCAATGTGCATTTAAATGTTTCATAGAAAAAACATTTATACAATTTCTTCATAAGAGCAGAGAGAGTTTATATTACCACCAGCATTCACCTACCTCTTCCTTCTTAAAACAAGTATGCACAACCCTTTGGGATGGTAGATCATGTCCAGCCTGAGAGACTCAGGCTCAAATCTAAGACCAGGAAGAAATCAATTTTAGTTAGCTACTACTTGGTTAAGTAAAAACAGACACCATATTTTTCTTATCTGCTGAATCAACTACTAACTTTCACAGTTCCTCACCAGGTCAAATAGTTAAATTATCTGACACCCAGTTTGAAAATTTAATATTTACATACTGGCATCAGGCTTTTCAAGGCATAGATTAATAGCAGAAAAAACCTGCCCAGACATAATTACTATATTAAAAGACAGCAGGTAGCAAGTTTTTGGAAGCATTTTTACTTAGAACACAGCAGAGGGTAAAATTATTTTCTCAATTATCTTAAGCCAACCTGTTATTATAACACACTTCTGAGTCAGGGGTACACTTATCAACAGCATCAATTTTGCACTAGATTTCTCCATTTTTTCAGTCCCAAAAATGTTAGCTAGACCTACTGGTGAGCATTAATCACAGTTAACGTTGTGCGCTTTTTCAAAGTGTACTTTTTCAAAGCCAAACTGTATTACTCAGTAGTAGGAGTGAGAAAATGTATTGAGAGGAGTTTTTTGTTATTTCCTTTTCTCACCTCCTCCTTGTCTCTCCTCCCACTTCTCTCTCTCACCCTTTCCCTCCTCTTTCTCCAGTAAAGAATCACATGCAAAATTCCACATTAAATGGAACTGTGGTCGATCAGAAATTATTTAAAAATGTAATATTACTGAAAACTTTCAGATAGCTGAATACACTTATGTATTTAGACATTTCTAAAGATGAGAAATCAATTTTTTCAGAACAAATCCACACATACCACAAGGCAAGATGACTGGCATAGTACTCATTATGTTGGTGACTTATTCAGCATCTTGTTCATGGTAGCAGACCAATTTAGTATTCTTTACAAGTTTCATGAGTATACTCAAAGGAGTGAGTACTTGGCAAACTTAAGCATTGAACCATCCAGTAATCACCCTGCAATATCTAAAAAAGTAAAACATCTGAATCTGTCACTTTCTGGCTTGGACAAGCCAGAAAGGCTTGTGATGAAGGTAATAGATAAAGTTATCTCTGGCAACCTTTATCTGTAGAGAACTCTCATTCAGGTCATTAGCAGCTATGTGACCAGTAAAAGCCACAAAAAGAGAAGGAAATAAAGTATTTTCGGTCACCCACAGGCTATGGCATTGTGACTTTTCCTAGGATTAAGATTTGCCAGTGTTAGCTATGATAAAAACTCAGCTTGACTTACATAACTATAACATTAAAGACTTTGAAATTTCCTGGTTATTAATAATGAAACTACCATTAATATCTTAAACAGAAAGACAGCAGAAGAGGAACAAACGCACCTCTAGAAGGAATTAACCACTTCTGAAGATGATTAAAGAAGTGGATGTGAAGCTTTTTATTAAAAACACCGAGACTTAACTTTCAATTAATGAGGTACACCTTATGGTTTTTGGCTTGATTAATAAAGTCTGTAACTGAACAAAAACGGTAGCAGTAATGAAGAAAAAGTAGAGCTCAAAAACAGATTGCCACAAACACTCTGTATATTCATTCAGAAATTTGGGGAAGTAGAACATCAATATCAGCCCTGAAAGCAATTATCTTTTCCCTGATAATGTGAGAAGGTCATCATCTGAGGGCATATCTTGATGAGAGGCAAAAGTAACTAAGATATGAAACCAGCTATATTATTGAACTTAAGAGAGTGAACTCCTGACTTCACTGTAATTCTGTGGCTGCACCTTAACAGCTTTACATGCTGCAGGCCCAGGGGCAGCGTCCTGCATGATCTATGGTTTGATGCCTTGCAATTATGGATGCAGCTCTACAGTGTCCATTTTGAGGTAGCACAGATGTGTGCCCAGTTAGCCTGGCACAGGTTTGCTGAGACCATTCCCAGAAATTTGCAGCTCTCACTTCTATTTGTAATAGTCAGACATTCAAAAAGCTCAACAATGATATGCTACATTGGCAGTAGTTTGAGAAGCAAGACTATATCTTCATACTAATTTATGATTATCACTGAGAAGAAATTCTTAATTCTCAGGACACCTTTTTCTTTTCTTTTTTTGTTCTGGATAGACTGTAGAGCAAGTATCTGGTTTAGACTATAAGAGGGAAACATTACCTCACTGCACAATTAATCCCATAATAATTTTTAGAGTTCTCAAGATTAAATAAAGGAATTAAGGTAATAAACCATGTAAAAGGTCATTAGAGAAATAAAACACTCTAAAAATCAGCAAAGAGACTGGAAATGAAATGAAATTAAGAATTTCTATCAAATATAATAAAAGACAGGTGTTTAGCAATTAGAAGGGATGATTGTTGTAACTGAGGCAGCTGAAAATGAGAACAGCTGTTCTTTAACATTACTTCCATATTAGTTCTATATTAACAAAGAATGCTTGTTTTTCATTTGCTTTCCTGAAAATACTACATTACTGCTAACTCATAAAAGAAATTGGAAGCTAGCGATAATGTTTTAATTAGCAGCTTCATGGTACTATGAAATTGCACCATAAAAATAATTTCTGAACATTTGTGCACTGGTCTTAAACATCAGTTGGGTGGCTATTGCATAGTTACTCATTAGACTGACTGATCATTAAACAATGCTTCTCAACTACAGTTTCTAAGGAAGTCATCATATCGTGGAGGAAACAAAAAAAAAGTCTCCTGGAGAATTATCGGTTGACTTAATGAATGTACTTTTCTCCCTAATTCTTTCTGGTCCAAGCAAGCCCTAATGATACAATATCTCACTGAGTATTAGCCTCTCTTTCCAGAAGACCACGTATTTTACATTATTTATTTTCCAGCTGGCGAAACATTTAGAAGAATTATACTGCCACTCCAGCACTTCATAGCTCTAAAGTCATAAGGATGATTCACGTTTTATCAGGGTAGCTTGAGACAGGTTGTCTGATGACCAATGCTGACAATTTATACATCCAAACATACACCAGATAAAAGGTTAGATTTTTCAGCCCCAGCTTCTTATCTTTGCAAATGTCATCTTGCACACACAGCTTGATTGAAAAGGGACTTTTACACTCTTGATTGACTACCCTACCACCACAGCAAGCTGGTGAAGAGAAAGACATTTCACTTCTGTAGAAAGGAAGACCGATTAATGTCTACATCCATAAGTCATATTATAGAGAATGTGAGTATAGATCACACAGATTATGACAAAACATTCTTTAAATAATGTAGTGATGAAAAAAATCTTTGTAAGAGGATGGAGAATACACATGAAATATAGTATTTACCTCAAACTTATTTGTTCTTTATGAGATCATGTTTTTTCTTAATCTAATTCTCCTCTGCCTTTGGTGTCTCTGCCCAGTCTACTTTTAAAAAGTGTGTGAACTATACTAACAGGATTGAACAGACTGAGAAAAGGCCTGTGCTGTTGTGTGATAACATGACCTAACACCCAAACACTAAGTGAGAAAGTACAGACATCAGTTGTTGATTGTATTGGTTGCTCCAAAGAAAAGGCTTCAGGTGGGACCACAACAACCATTTATTGACTCTCGTCTGAGCTGATGTTGCCAAAAGTACACCCCAAACTGGGACAGACCCTCCTACAAAGCTCTTGGAAACCATTTACCCCTACACACTGGTGCACAGTCACTACACGTTCATGTCTTCACCACTGTTAAGCAGTGTTAGCTTTATAAACTTTTTTTTATAAACTTTATCCCTTGTTCTAATCTTTATACTCAACCTATGAAGAAATGGGCATGCCTATCCTCTGAACTCACCTGACATGCCCTAACACTTATTGTAACAACTGGGCCAATTTTATGCGAGCTTTTTTCAGTCTTGAGTCAGGAAGCATTTCAAAGTTACCTTAGTTATTTTAAGTCTTTTTTGTGTGTGTTGTTTTTCACAAATTTAAGAGAACTATCAAAAATCTATATCTGAGAGTGGTTACTTATTTATTTTTATGTAATTGGATTTTATCATACATTAACTAATTTGAGGAAAAACATAGCAATCTTTTTAAAAAATATACTAAACACAAAACAGAATCCAGGCTGCTGAAGGAGCTAGTTAGTAAGGTCTCCTGGGAATCTGCTTTTGAAGTATTGGGGTCCATGAATGCTGGTCACTTTTTAAAAGCCATATAATAACAGTGCAGGAGCAGGCAATTCCAAAGTCTCAGAAGTCAAGCAAGCAGGGTAAAAGGCCAACTTGGTTGAGCAGGATCTTCTTCTAGAACTCAGGCAGAAATAGAAAGTGTATGGACATTGGAAGCAAGAACAGGCAACACGAGAGGACTGCAGAGACGCTCATCACCAGTGTGGGGAGAAAAGTCATGCAGCTGAAGCTCTATTAGGGTTCAAGCTGGCCAGCGTTATGAAGGACAACTTCACTGATCGGTCACTGGAACAAGCTCCCCAGGGAAGTGGTCATGGTACCTAGCCTGTCAGAGTTCAAGGAACACCTGAACAACACTCTTAGTCATATAGTTTATTTTTAGGTAGTCCTGCAAGGAACAGGGTGTTGGACTCAATGATCCTGGGTCCCTCTCAACTTGGATATTATGTGATTCTATGATAAATGTTCAGAAGTAAAATATCCATATCTAGTCTTAGCCTGTTAAAGTGTATTTAAGCTAAACTGATATTTCTGTCTTCAGTGTCATTAGTTAGATCTAATACAGAACACAGGTGCCTAAAAATCAGAGATTATAATGTGTAACTTTTAGATACCTCAGGGGTGATATAATCTTACATACCACACGAAGAAACTACTGGGACAAAGGAAATAACTCTTGTGTCAATGTTGAACTGTTTTCTTTTTTAATTTCCTGAAATGAAATTGAAAGTTTCATTCTGAAAAAAAAATGAACTGATGTTAAGTCAATAAGTGGTACAAAACCATCAGCTTCTGTCACTTTTTGGGTGAGAGATAAAAGACAATGATCAGATAAAGAAGACAAGGGAAATACCAGAGACAGGTTGGAATAATCTAAGGCAGCAGATACATGATTAATGAATGATGATTAAGGCAAAAATTTAAAGTAAGATAGCTTTCACAATCTGCTTAGATGAATGTGGTCAAATAAAATGCATAATAAAATTAAGAGGTCTTTTTGTTTTGATAATTGATTTCACTAATAATTATTTAGAAATAATTAGAAATTATAATTAATTAGAAATACCGGTTTAAAGCAAAGTAACAGTGTACTGCTTACATCAGAATTAGCAATGTTATTTGGAACATAAACATTTAGAGGTGCGCAAATTGTTCCAATTGTATAAAAGGCTTCTGGTATGAAAAGTAACTTGGCACTGACATTAATTGTGTTGTCTAAGACTTCTATCTTAATAAGGCAGTTTAAAAAGAGAGATTAATATATTTCAGTGGTTCTAAACAAAATATAAATGACAAAACCACTATATTTACATGACCATGTCCAATGTGGTTGGCATTCTGTTCATAAAATTAAGAACATATTGAACTTAAAAGACCTTTCACTCAGTGACTCCAGTGTATTTTGCAGTTATATGAACTAACAAATATTCTGAGATGAAACTGTTCTTTCTACTGAATATTGATTTTGCTGCTTGGTTGGTTTTTTTTTCCTATCACTGACCTAAATGGGGCAAAAATTTTACACTTGCAATTATCCATACCTCAGGGAATACAATTCATTCCTATTCAAACTGGATGTCTATCACAAAATCAGGAATTAGTGTGAGTCCTCACCAAACTATTTTTAAGACACTTTACAGTCTGAATGTAACGAGCACAAGGCTTTTTAGCAACTGTATTTCAGCATGGTGAGTTAAATGTTTTAATGATTTCATACTGTTACTTTCTCACAGTGTACACAATAAAAGCGAGCCTATGCCAGAACAATATTTATTTTGATTCACCAAAGCCATTCACTTAACAGCAGGAGAGATGCCTATATGAGGTATTTGGAACAAAACTTACCTCTAGGGTTATGCTTTGTATGGGGAATATCTTAATTAAGTTCCATTGCAATATTGAAACTTGAGAATGAGGTCGTAGCCTGCTGTAGCATGAAAGCCTTTAATTTGCACACTTCTGTTCTATTGAATAATCAAGGAAAGTTTAATTGAGCACTCTGGAGCCCTGGGTGTTCAGAGTTTCTATGTACTTATATTGTGTTCTCTGTGCTGTGGTTTAACTTCACATAGTTATTTAGGAGCTCATTTAAGGCAATTAAAAACTACAGCTGGGGTTTTGTTAGACTGGTTGTGCTCAACCTGGTTGGGTAATTAGACTCAAATGGATACCTTGCACCCACTTCAGCCTCAGACTACCAATGTTTTGTGTGTGAAACAGAAAAGCATTTTTTCCAGTTAGAGTTTTTATTCTTACAAAACAAAACAAAAAACCAAATATAATATGTGCTTTGCACTAGAGTTATCAAAATTATTTGTTCTCTGCTGATAGCAATTCATACTAAGGTGACATTTTAAAAAGAACCCAAGGTAGCTTATATTCAAAATATTTTGGCATCTCTTGGGATTTCTTAGTATTTCCCTAAATCTCATTTTATATTCTTTGAAAAGCTTACTAGGCTCAGACCTCAATAACTTGAAGTGTTAGCTGGGTCTCATAAAACCACAAAAGTGCCATTTATCTGTCACTAGTTGCCTAGGTCTAAAAAGTAGGTCCTCAGGAGCCTGTCTCAGCTGCTGGGCATCCTCAGGGCTCTTGCATTACTTATGCAAACAGCTTCTGCAAAGCAGGTGGGCTGGCAGCTGAGTCTCTGCTTCCAGACATGCCCACGAATCCCTGGGCAACATCCTCTTCATGGCCATCCAGATTATTACATAGCTATGTCCTACAGGGATTTACAAACTACATACTATCCTGTCTGCTCTTCCTCAAGCAGCTGGGAGGCACAGAAAGACAGGCACTCCAGGGACATCTGTGCTGCTAGTTAGACAAGGGCCAGGTAGCAGCTCAAGGACCAGGCCCTTGAGTATCAAAACCATCCCCTATTTTACTCCCTGGCCATGTTTTGTACCATCTCAACTAACTCCCTTAAGGGTAAATCCACAGCATAGGAGGCTCGCCCTCGCTAGCCTAAATGCAATCAATGCCACCCATCTTGTTAGGCCAGGCATCAATTTTTGGCTCAACAGTGACTGGCAGAAGCCAGTGAGACCCTACCTGTTGCACTGAGCATCTCCTAAACACAACCAGGGAAGGCATGACTTCCTGTGATACCATTCAGAAGTTTAATTCCCAGCTCTGCCTGAGGTGATGTAGAACAACCTCAGACCACACATGCAGGTTATTTGAAGTCAGAAATCTCTTCCTAAAATTCCTTCTTGAAATTTCTTAGTAGGGGAAAAAATATCCAACAAGAAAAATGAAAAGGAAACACAAAACTGATTTTACAGTCTGTAGTCTATCCTTCAGTTGACAAGCTTCAGCTGGAACACAGGAGACATCAGGTTTAAATCATGTTGCCCAGATACTACATATTTTGTATGAAGTGGAATGAATTCATCCAAGGAGATGCACTAAGAATAAGCTGCCTCAAAACACCCCATATCTTGGCAAATAGGGAGCAGTTTTGGACAGCTGAAGCTGTGATTCAAGAACCTACTCCAAATTGGAAAACAGTTTTCTGATCTTCAAAACCGACTATAGTAAATGCTGTTGTGCTGCTTCATTGAGGGACATTGAAAAGCCTGAGGGCCCAATCCTCCTCTTTAATATTTTCTGTTGATTAACTTACATGTTCTCCTCTCTATAATGACTTCTGCTAAACTCATCCTCAGAATGCGGCTTTCCCCAGGCGTACTCACAGACATGTGTATCTCAGAGACTTCAAATGGCAGAAAACCAGCTTGCAGCAATTCAACACACTGCTGCGCCTAACTACGCTGAGTACTGGAAGCAGTATAGGTATTTTTTTTCCCAATTTGGACTCATGTAATATGCTTCACAGGGTTGGTTAGCCTGTACTAACTGCTGCAGCAATGTCACTATACTGCTTCTTGACCTGAGTTGTTTCGTATCTTTCCATACTATTGTCATAAAGTATGTAGAAATTTCTAAAAACAAAGCATCACAATGTCTATATAAAATTTGGGCTTCTGTCTTTAGTTTAGATTTAATTAATTTAAATCTCGTTTTAATTAATTGATTCTATTTTTATTTAATTCTATCCTTAATTTAGTTCTAATAAAGGATGTAGATGCCTATGTATAGCTAGGCAAAGAGCCAAATATTCAAAGACATGACAAGGAGAAATATAGTAGGAGCAACAGAAAAGAAAATCTCCTAGTTGAAGATTTGATGTGTTCTGAAGAAAAATAAATATTGGGGGACTAGAAGAAAGAACAAGGTAGTTGCAATAGTAGGACAGAAAGAGAGAGCCTATTCAAAGAATCCAGGAGAGGATGCATGAGATTTCCCATAATTAGTTTTTTTTCCTGTAAAGTACTTTTTCCTGTAAAGTACTGTAGTACTTTACTGATGACTTGCATCAGAAAGAGAATTGGATATTAAAGCTTATTTGCTCTATTGAAGAGGTTTAGGCTTTCTGCTCCATTTAGTTGTTTTTTATGAAGCCAGACCCTCAAAGAAGAGAGCTCAAATTGATAATCCTATTATGCAAGATATAATATATGAGTAACAAATGTCTCCAGTAGGGAAACTATGAAGGAAAAATATTTTTTAAAATATTCTTCAATAATTTCAAAGAAAGATAAAGAATTTTTTGCTTTCAAAGGCACAGAATTAGTCCAAGTTTACTGTAGTATAACTACAAATGTAATTTTGCTTAATCCTTCTGCTTGATAGTTTTTCTACCTTTAAGAGTTGCATGTACATTGCATCAGTTTTGCATTGTCTTTTTCCTCACAGGAAATCTAAGAAAATTCTGATTATAGTTTTCACTTTCACATTAACAAGTCAAAATCAAAAGAATTCTGAAGGAGGATTAAAAAGGATATGTATATATCTGCATGCACATTCATCATGACCTACTTGTGTTAATAGGGCAGAAAGTTGCAGTAAATTTGAGGCAGCCTTAAAATCCTCCCAAACTGTTCTCAGTAACAAAGTCACAAATCAGTTGGTTTCTTTATTAACTTCATACTTCAATAGATATTTACTGGACACAGTTGTGGAAGCATAACTAGAAGTACAAAACCTCTTGGATTTAGAGATAACCTAAGAGAAGCCAATAAGAAACAAAAAGTTTCTATGGAAAGTTTTCACAAAAGGAAATTTGACCTTCAGGCCAGCAGATTTGTCATTCAGCAGTATAATAGGAACAATGTGCATTTTTTAATTGGCTTGTGATTCCTTTCCAGTTTCCTGAATTTATATTGATTGAGACAGTTAAGAATATAATCAAGTTTGCACCAGTGCTGATAAATGACCTGTATTATTAATATATAATATTAGGATTAAAATCTTAATTAAATAGACACAATTAAAAGACAGTTCATGTATGCCCCAGTGTTCCACCAATGAAAAAAGAATTTACCAAATGTGTTCAATGAAGGAGAACCTGTTTTGAGAAAAGAAGATTAGTTCAAAACTTGATTGATACTCTGTACAGTTTTAATTTTAAGATCTTGAAAGTGGATAGTGCAAAACCTTAGCAGATTAAAAGTCCCAGTCTGTTTACTTCTCATTCATGCCTTTCCCCTACATGGTTTAACACTTATGCATTATTCCTTCTCTCTTTTGGCCTGTATTCAGAAAAGAACTGCCCATTAAATAAACCTGGACTTCTTTTCACACTTAAGAAAAGCAAGCATTCTGTGTATTCATGCTGTTATACTGGTTCAGAAATCCCTGATACATATTATTTAGTACCTGATGGGGCAACTGGATTGATATGTTAAAAACTAAAGAGAGACAAAATGTAAGCCTTTCAATTTTATAAACTAAATTATGTGAGAATACTAGTTCTCATCAAAGCAACTGACCTCTTCAGGACAGCAGTCAAAAATTCTTAAGTGCCATATAATGAGTGCGAGGTAGAAACCAAAGAAACAATGCAAAATAGGACGATAGCGTAATAGCAGCCTTCTGGTTTGCTATTCTTCATGGTGTGCTACAATGAAGTTACTCCCCACTCCTACCTCAGTCCTTTTGCATCCATTGGTCTGAGTTCACATCGTACCCTTCCCTGTCAGAAGTGTTAACTTCCACTGCAAAAAGAATAAGAGTGACAGTGAATTCAAAAGATTTAATCTTTCACATAACAGTTCAGCACCAACATAATTTTATGGTTTTTGAAGGAGTCACAGAATGAAATCTTATGACTGCTCTGTACAAGGGGTCAGGCTAGCTGGCCATAAAATCTATTATTCCTAGGATTCTTCTTATTTGAGACATCCTGCACAGTGCAGAGGTCAGATTTTTTTTGATCACAGCTTTTTTTTCCCTTGGGTAAGAAGAATACTCTCAGCTGTCAAGAGTCAAGTTCTGTACAAGTACAGGATATTTCCAGACATGTTCACCAGAAAGCCAAACCAGCAAAAAGTCCCTCGTGTGTCTTGAAGAGCTGCTGCTTTGCAGACCCAGGGAGCAGCGGGCCAGGGAACAGTCACATCACAATGTCATCGGTATTTCCACAGATATGTCCACTGTGGTGGGAAAGAACCAGTCCACACACAACAGTGCCTGCACTGTGTGTAAGACAGTGCTGCCTGAGCTCTGAGCAGATCTGCAGTTATTCTCCCAAATGTCCAAACGGACAGGAGGTGGGTCAGCTCTGGTCCAGAGGACTATATTAGCAGTAACTTCATATACTCTGCCTCTTTGGGTGTGATGTCAGCATTGCTGATGTCAGGTTTTTGGTCATCTCAGTGAAACCCTGCTCCCTCACTAAACTCACATCTGCCTTATACCTGCTGTCTGTACACTATGTCACAAGTCACTCTGCAGGATAAGAAGGCTATCCTAAAAGGCTGTATCCTCATCACTTATTTTTAACTACTTTTTGGTCTACCTAGGGTATATTTTAATGAACATTAGCTAATAAGTAGAGTAATTCTAATGTATCTTCCCTCATCAACTGCAAATGTAAGAAATGTCACAACTAGAAACCTAATGAATGAGATCAGTACTTATAGGAAGTTAAAATTATTTAACTGGAAGAAGGGTACATAACTGGGAGCCACAGGTAAGAAAGAAATAAAGCTCTGGTTTAATCTATAGAAGTCCTAGTTGTGAAACTTGCATAATTATGAAAAAACAAATGAGGCAAACCCTATGAATATTGAGAGAAATTCATATTTCTGCAGAGGGAGTACAATCTCGCAGTAGCAGACTTACTTTTGCTTAAGATAGAAGAATTCTGCAAGACATGAGGGAAAAAATAATGGGCCCAAATATGTCGAAACTATGAAGAAAATAGATGCAAATATCTTAGAAGTGTTTGAAACTCACTAGTTGAATAACAGTTAAAAGTAATACAATTAGAGAAGAAACTTCTACTTAAATGTGCTGTAGCTAAAGGCTGTGCAGGAACAGGAGATTATACTGCAATCTTCACATTTTGAAATATACAGGAAGAAAAATTTGCATTTTAAAAACATTCCCAAATCATCATTATAATTCCTGTGCTATGCTTTGGTATAACATTAATGATTACTAAGAAAGTCATAACCCTAGAGAGAGGGAGTATTTAACAAACACATTTTTCAGTTAGTATTGCCTGCTGGAAATGAACAAGAAAACAACCAGCCTTTGGGGAATGGCTGTGTTTTCTTCTGATGAGCAGTTGTCAAAATTTAGATCTGTAATTACACACATGTGACTGTGGGTGAATCTACTATATTCTTTGACAAAACTAGGTTGCAACATCAGAAACAGTTGCTAAGACCAAAAAAAAGAAGTTAGTGTCTACAAGCCTAAAATTTTAAGTACAATCATGGAAGTCCTAAAAGAAGTCTAGGCAGTATGATTAGAGTGAGACCAAAGCATTTAAATCTCTTTATTCTAACAATTTCCTAGGGTTCTGCTTTCTGCTTCATCTGAACCACTCAATATTTCATCCTACAGAGTTTTTTGACATTTCCACACTGCATTTAGAGGACTTCGAGAAGGGGTAGCTCATCTAGATATATCAGCACCTTCTCAGGTAGTTTATAACACCTGGACTGCAGAAGTGACTACCCAGAAACACAAAACCATCAAGGTTTAAGTGGCTTTGTTTTTTTTCCCAAAACACAAACAAATTTCTGATTCTCCTGGGCAATAACCGATTTCTCCATCCCAATCTGTAGATTCCTACACTGTTCAAATTATTTTGTAATGTCTGGGATTATTAGCCTATGTCAAATACCTGTCTGCTCAACTGTAACCATAGGGAGAAGATAAAAAGTTAGATCAGGGTGCTGGAAGTATGAAAGAACAGAAGAAGAATAGTTAAGGACCAGTCTGTGCAGCCACACAGTGTGGTACCTCAGTGATGGGTGCAAACTGATTGGTTTCCAAGCAGCATAGTATGAAAGACTCACTTGACTTGTTCTATTGATACACATCTGACTTTTTGCCTATTAAAGCAATTCTCAAAATGAGTAAAACCTTAACAATCTCTTTCTTTTTTCTGAACAAATTGCTCTCTACAGTCTGGATCTAAATTAAGGTAATCCTCTGAATATTTCAGTGCTTCCTACATTATCTGAGC
The DNA here is from genome assembly GCF_001431845.1 of Calidris pugnax. Taxonomy (NCBI): domain Eukaryota; kingdom Metazoa; phylum Chordata; class Aves; order Charadriiformes; family Scolopacidae; genus Calidris; species Calidris pugnax. The sequence goes on along the minus strand of NW_015090999.1, from coordinate 1,879,528 downwards.
ACTTCCAGTTGTGTTCTGCTCAGCAAGGGACCCATATTGGATTGGGTTTAGAGATGCACTTTAATTAGAAATAACTCAGCGAAGAAATCTAAGAACAATCCCAGATCATCCCTGCAACAAAACTCAGAACAGTTTTTTATTTAAAAATATAGCTAAGATCATCTGATTTCTACCTCTTCTGCATAATTTTGAGGTATTTCCTAGGGTTTTATTACAAACATAAAGAATAAACAGTGCATATGTAGTTGGTTTATGCGTAGGCGTCAAGGTTTCGGCTGCAGGTGTGGCCTCTGTGAGAAGAGACCCACATCAGATACATGGGTCCAAAATGGATCCATAGTAGGACACAGATGAGCCCATCAGCAGGCTTGTTGTGCCTCTCTGATAACATATTTAAGAAAGGGGAAAAAAGCTGCAGAAGCAGAGGAGAAGAGGAAAACAAACAAAAAAAAAAAAGAGTGAAAACCAGCAGAGATAGCACTACAGTCAGATAATAAGGAGCACAGAGATGTGCTTCAGGCACCAGAGTAGGCACTCCCCTGAAGCCAATGGTCAACCCATGCTGGAGTAGGTATTTCTCTGCAGCCCGCTGAGGACCTCATGCTGAAGGTCCACTGTGGGATTACCTTCAGGGAATACCCACCATGATATTCCCTGAAGGAAGCTGCAGTCTCTGTGGGGAGAATCCAAGCAGGAACATCAGGAAAGTGACAAGGAAGGAGCAGCACTGCAATCCTCATTTACCACCCTGTCACTTTGCTGTGGAGAAGGTGGAGGAGTTGGAAATGAAGGAATCAAGTTGAGTTTGGGAAGAAGAGGGAAGGAAAATTGTTATTTTAATGTTTGTCTTTATTTCTCATTACCCAGATCTATTTTAATTGGCAATGCATTAAATTATTTTTTCCCCAAGTCAAGTGTTTTGCCCACAACAATAACTGGCAATGATCTTCCTGTCTTTATCTTGACCCATGAGATTTCTTGTTCTATTTTCTCCCCCTGTGAAGTGAGTGTCTGGGTGGGAGTTTGGCCCTTAGCCAGGGTCAGCCTACCACAGTTCAACATGGTAGGCACTACTCTCAGACTTTTTTACCATAGGCTCCATTGGGCCCAATAGTCAGAGTAAAAAGAAACTGGTTGCCAATGACTGACTCTGGAAGCCACCAGTAATTCTGCTGTGACCTCTCATGCTTGTTTTTAGAGCACCCTTAGGACTGTTTCTTATTATATTCTCAATGGGAGAACCTCAATGGGCTCTCTCTTGGGGTTGCCAACTAGCTATGAATCTCCATAGAGAATTAAGTCAAATTGAATGATAACATTCAGCATAGTTTTTAAACAGCACTGATTATATGAAGTTTGCGTCCCAGATTTCACTTTCAGAAAAGGTAGGTCTCCTCTGGATTTTTTAAAATGGGTAGAACACACTCACCATAGCAGTGCAGAGGGAACACAGCTGGATTAAGTTTGTAGTGTTGAGAAAATCTTCTATCTAGAAGAATTGCATGCTTGCATGTCATTAATATACTTCTGTGATTCATGAAATAGAAAGTCTTTAGGTTTTATGCTGCAATACATAGCTTACTTATTTAAAAATATTTAAGAAAACAAAGATTATAAATTCTTTCTAGCACAATATTGCATAGAAGAATGTGTTTTGCCACCACAAATGTGCCTGAACACCATGAAAACAATATAACGTAATTCCTTTGATTTAGAGTGTCAATAACCTGACTCATTAAGCAGATCTAATGTATGTCTCTCCCAATTATTACTGCAATTATTTAAAGATTAAGGCTCCCTAAAGGTACACAATATGATAAACTACAATAATGTATGGTCTGAAGATATCCCACTGAACTGCGGATAATGATTTATGGTCTGTTGGCAAGAGATGCAATTTAATTGCACTTTGGAACATTCCTAAAACAGCAATCATCATGTCACAGAGTACCTGCAAAATGTCAAACTCTAATTATTTCTATGACAATGTTTCTCAGATTTGACTCTGGTAATCCTTCACTCTGAAGCTTTATCCACAGAAAATGAACCATCAAATAAATTATGCTCAGCTGTCATCTTTACCATGTGCCATATTGTCTAAATTTTGCCAGTGTCTGAAAAAAGGGAGGTGATCTGATCTGTTATGGAGCTAATCCTAATTCCCTTAATCCATATGTAGCTTCAACTAGTTTAGAAAACTATGCCTGGGAATTGATAGGTAGATACGTAATAGAAACTATATTGATTTCAGGAAAACAATAAACTAATTTTTAGCTCTGTAATCAGGTTCCAACCTGCTTTCCTGTATTTTGACACCTATGGAACTGTACTGTTTTCAATGGAATTAAAGTATACGCCAGTGTACCTCCAGTCAGAATGAAATCTACCTTTCTCAATTTCATCAGGAAAAGAAATAAAAAACACTGAATTAGCTACTCCCTGAAATTCCCATCCCTTATCTCAATCCTAAATTTGCAAATAAATTAATTCAGTTTGTCCTCTTCAAGAAGATTCACTGGCTCTCTCCCAGTACTTCTATGACTGTTGTGGTAAAGTCTCTGATGATTTTTTCACCATTTGGAAGTGCCCCAGAGATTTCCCCTGTATCTCATAGTTACACTTTGATCTTTCCCTCACAAGATTAGCTCTTCAGCCAGTGCTGCAGGTCCATGCTGTGATTATCTCTGGATACAGTCGTCCCATCCCCCCCCGGTATCCACATGGAGATTGTTCTTGGCTGTCCTAGAGGCATGTTACTCTCACCAGTGAAATTCAAACATGAGCCTGAGGGCAGATCTTAGTTTGAAATTCAGTAATTGTGAGCCTGCATGAAGTTATTACTTGCTGCTATATTCACATCACATGCCTCCAAAAAATCTCTACTCGTGAGCACACACCGTAAAGTTAGAACACAAGAAAAACACTGTGACCCCTAAAATCAGAAGAAAGGGGGAAAGACAGGAAATATTATTTGAAGGTCAGCTATAAAATAAAAGTGCTTTCAGTGAAAACAATGTTATTTTGTGTCTCAGCAGTGCAAAGCAGTGCAAATGGCTCTCAGATGAGACACTGCCACTGTACATACACTTTATGCAGGACTGACATCACAGATCTCAGTGGAGACAAAAAATTAGTCTCCTGCTTTAAAACCAATCGCAACTATGTGTTATTTGTTTTTTAAACTACCTGCATATTCCATGAACAAGTGGTGGAAATGCAGAAGTCTTTACTATAGAGACATATGTTTATAACATTTTGCACATACAGATCTCCAAGAAATTCCAGAGAGAGTTTATATTGTATTTCTCATTGCATGTAATACAGCTTGATTACAAAGACTTTAAAGTTATTTTATGTTTAAAGTTTTTGCAATCAAAAATTAACAAAATAGTGTCTTTGCAGGGATTAATGCTTAGGAATTTGAATCAACCTTTTGCATCATTTTTTAGTGCCCTACCACTTGAAACTGTGAGGACACAAGGAAGGAGGAAACAGCCTCCCAAAGGAGGAAACTTTGCATTTATTTGAGAGGTGGGCTGACTCACATGGGCCTTGCAGGGGAGAAGAGAGGAGAAAGTGTCCTGCTTCTACATTTCACAGTGTTTTAGGGACTGCACTGGTCCATAGTGAACTGCACAATAGAAATGAAGGAACACAGAGAATTTTACCACTGGGTGTATATTGGATATTCAAGGTGGTACAGATGTTAAGCAGGAATTTTGTGAACCTACCTTTTGCACATAAAGCACCTAATTTTCTTTGTGATTCTTCCCCTTATTTCTTACTTATGGCACTGTACAAAAACCTGGTCTTTCTTCATGTGTGTTTATGTACATATAGAGAGAAAACAAGTCAACACTCTCAGCTGTATTAAACAACTGGCTTTCTTATTATCTTTTTATTGATGAGCTACCATTGTAACCCTTAAAAGAAATAATTAAAAAACGTTTGAGGCAACAGAGGTATGTTGCAAGAAAAGAGGATATGTCACCGAAAAGTGTCCTGTAATGTAATATTAAGCTCTAGAATTTATGGCTGTTTTCTTCCTTGTGGTGTTTTTCAATACACTTTTATTAAAGGCTCTAAATTATACTTTCACAGAAAAGGTCTCTCTTTAAACCTTTAGGTCAGAATTGTTCAGATCTTTTCACACTGAATCAGTCAGCTTTAAAGCTGGCAAAATCCTTGGCAGGCTTGTAAATCTTTCAAAAGATCTTATCCAATTACCCTTCATGGTCCAAAGGCTTCTACAGCGTGACTGTTTCCTTCTATGTGAGGAATTAAGAGCTCATGAAAGGTTAGGAACCAATGGAGTTGAAAAGTAAGCCAGCACATTTTTCTACAGTTCAGTTACTATGGCTATATCTACAGAGACAGTGTAGAGATCTTTAAAGAAATTCAGTCGTGGTCAAGAACACTGATCGTCCTTTAAGACCAGAAGAACAGTAAGGCCAAAAATTTTTAGTTTATTTGTTTATAAAAGACAATCAGTTACTTTATAACTGGAAACTTCTGCATATACATCTAATTTCTTAAATCTTGCCTAAGACCATAAAATATATTTAATTTCTTTTGTACCTGTCTTAAGCTTTAGTCTTCGTTATATGAAGTAGATTCATTTCTCCAGGAAAGGTGGCAAGAGGTCATAGCTATCCTAGGTTTTTTAATATGAAAAGGTATATAGTGAAGAGGGGTCTCCGAAGAAAGTACTTTTTATTGTTATTTTATATACTTACTTAATGCCTTTATTAACTAAGAGAGTATAAAATATAAACATTTACTAAGATTTTTGTTAAAATCAGAAAGAATTTTAGATCTCAGCAGTTTTAAACTGCAGTATTTATTCCAGTGACATATAAACTGCAATTACTAGACTATAGCAGAAAGGGAAGAAAATCACTAAATCAATTTCACATGTAGCATAAAAATATTATTTCATCTCTCTCTGTTAGTCAGGATTACTAGAAAAAACATGACATTGGTAATAAAATAACAGTTGAGAACAAATGAGAAAATGCATGCTGTCTCTTTGAGGGAGAGCATAAAATTTTTTTTTCTTTGTAATGCAAAAAGAAGAGACTGCAGTGAGAGAAATCCAGCTGTGACCTGTAACTAAAGTTTGACATGCTGTGATTTCCCAGTTTTTTATATATATGAAGATATATGTGTTTGTTTTGTTGATACACATAAATATATGATGTTCATTTTTTTCCACTTCACAGTGAGAAGAACTTTAGTTTCTCAACTGAAGATATGAAGAACTACATAGCAACAAACTGCTACTCCAAACCCTTTCTGTGTCTGATTATCAATTGTATCTTTTGTAATTATTCAGTTACATTGGTGCAAAACAGAAGGATCTTGAAATGTGAAACTTCACACAGTGGAACTAACTGAAAAGCAATCAAGTCAAGCAGAATTAGGTCCTTGTTAGTTTGGTTGTTTCTAATGCACTTCAATTCTGAATAGGAAAATTAACTTAAAAGGAATTTTCATATGCAGCTTTTAAAAAGCTTTCAATTTTACAGTTTATATGCTTCATTGTATTCTTACTTCAACAGAACTTGTACTTATTTCAAACAACAATGTGAAATGGAGGAAAAAAAAAAGCTTAATATGATCCCGAAGTCTATAATTAGAGGGTTTCTACAGAAAAGGAAAATGCTGTTAGTCATTAAAAAAAATAATTATTGAGATGGTGTGGGTTTCTGCAGAGTTCAACCTTTCTGTGACTTTCATGTTTATGGATAAAAAAGTATTCCATTTAGTAAAATTTTGTCCAGTTCAGACTCCAGAGAGCTTGTCAATGTCATGTGTCCCAAGATTAAATGGCATTTATAAACTCATCTGTCTAATAAATAAAAGGTCACTGCTTGGTTTCCAGCAAGAAATTGCTTATTATTTACAAGGAAGTTTCCAGATCTAGTGGGAGAATAGTCCTGCATTCTGAAGAGGAAAGTGCATTACTAATGCTGTTGTTCGTGGTTATCTCACAGAATTACAAATTACAACATAGAGCTAGAATGAAGCAGGCAAGTTCACTTCTACATGTTTTATTTACCACTGGTGCACTTCTTTACATTTTGAGTAGCCACCGTAAGTTGCTGACAATTGCAAAGAAGGTTTTTGTGTATGGTCTTTAACCATAACCTTGGAAATTTTCGTCCTGACCAAACAAGGACAAAGCCAAAAAAGAATAAAGAAATCTGCATGGGAACACTAGACACAAATTATAAATTTGGTGCTCATCAGCTAGATGAGGTACCTGAAACTTCTGAGTAAAACTGTATTGAAATCACTTGCATAAAGATTTCATCTTGACTAGTGACGTGTTACAGCAGGATCAAGAATTATGTGTATGATGAATGTAATCAAAGTCTGGTAGAATTTGGGGTTTGTTACAGAAAAAGAAAATTAAGACAAATATTTCACTTTTTGAATTCAGAAAGGAACATAATTTTAAAGGAGGAACAAAAATAGAAATATAGAAATATTTCTGTAAAAATCATATATTGATGCTTTTACTCCTTTATTTCCATCATTTTTTACTAAAAAATAAGAAAACCAATGCAAAGTGTGTTCTGTAAACATTTTCCCAACATCTTTCATGGGTTTGATTTTTGACAGAGTGTTTGAATAAGGTTATTTAAGAGAAATGACTGAAGACTAAATAATCAGTTTGATCTTGTCACTATCACAATGTATGGAATTAATTCCATGTCCTCCATTTAGAAGGCCAGATATAACCACTGTTGCCTCTTCTTTTACCAAAGATCCTCACTAATGAGTCGATCAACCTTGCCCAATGCTCCCAGAAAAAAGCACTTCCATGGATCTGAAATTGAGTCACTTTATCTAGTAACTCATTTTACTCTCTTCTGTCCTATTGACTCTCTTATTTCTTCTTCAAGTTTAAAATTTTAGAAGACCTTTACTCCCTGAGGAGTGGTTTGCCAAAATCAGATGTATCCAGTGCTTGTTTTTATCACTGTTCTTTTCCCTACTAAGCTATGATGTATCATGAAAGATTGCAGAAAAAGATGGATAGATGAAAACTTTTCTGACTTCCTTAAACAACTTTTCTTCCTCTTTTTTAAGTTTCAACTTGGTTTTCATGACAATGAGTCAGCTCAAGTTTTTGAAAAATCCTTCTTAATGTATTCAGAAAATGGGGTAATCTTTCAAAATATTTTCTCAAATATTCTTAAATCTATTTCTCTTACCTAAAGCTATGAATATTATGCTTGAAATCTAAAACAGTATCACAGAAAAAACTATGAGAATGAAGTTACAACTGAATATTCTAACCTACCTTTTTTTTTCCCATACACTCAGACTCTGACTCAACTGATTTGAGTAAATATGGAAGCCTAAAATGTAAAGAAAATTTCTGTTTACATCTTGTATTTACAGTCATTCTAGTCTGCCTGTGTTAGGACATCTAAAAAGCCAAGTAATGTGACTTTGGCTATGTAGATGGCAAGATAACATCCATCTGCTCACCCAAACATGGGGTTGTCCACAGGCTACTGTGTGGATATCTTCTCCATCATGGTCTTCACCATGGGTTGCAGGGGAATCTCTGCTCCAGCATCCAGAGCACCTCCTCTCCCCTCTTCTTCCCTGGCCTTGGTGTCTGCAGGGCTATTTCTTTCATGTTTTCCTCACTCCTCTCTCTCCCAGCTGCTGTCCAGCATTTTTTACCCTTTCTAAAATGTTATCTGTGGGAAAGTAATGGAAGATTGGTGAGGAGGACTGGAAATACTCTCAAGTGACTCGCATGTGGGGTGCTGGAAAACACATACATCACACTAATTGTTGCTTAGTTTTGTGTGCTTAACAAGTAGAACATCTGCACCTAGATAACATGGGCCTGGGATGGACTCAGGGGCAACTTGTCAAACACACCTGGGATTCCTGCCCTGCTGTTGAAGAGATCAAAGCACAGCAGAAAACTCTGCCTGCCTGAATCCTTGAAATACAGGCCCAAGCAGCAAGTGGGAGCTCTCTCGCTACCTCACTCCCTTGCTAACAAGGACTCTCGTGCTATTAAGGACTCCTCCTCCATGGTGCCTGCATCCCCTGTTTGCCTGCCTCTGCCCATGTGCTGCTTCAGATGTTCCCCGATCCATCAGGTATTGAGGTTAAATTTGTTCTTTGCCCTTAATCCATAGTTTTGTGGTTGTTCCTGCATCCTGCCTGCCTCGGCTCACACATTATGTAGTTGCCAAGCCACTTTCCATGATATTTGAAAAGTCATGGCAGTCAGGTGAAGTCCCTGCAGACTGGAAGAAAGGAAACATCACACCCATTTTTAAAAAGAATAGAAAGGAGGACCCTGGGAACTACCGACCTGTCAGTCTCACCTCCATGCCTGGGTAGATCATTGAACAGATCCTCCTAGATGCCATGTTTGGGTACATGGATGACACGGAAATGATTCAAGATAGCCAGCATGGCTTTACTAGGGGCAGGTCCTGACTGACTAACCTAGTGGCCTTCTATGATAGAGTGACCAGGTCAGTAGATAAGGGATGAAGTCCCTGCAGACTGGAAGAAAGGAAACATCACACCCATTTTTAAAAAGAATAGAAAGGAGGACCCTGGGAACTACCGACCTGTCAGTCTCACCTCCATGCCTGGGTAGATCATTGAACAGATCCTCCTAGATGCCATGTTTGGGTACATGGATGACACGGAAATGATTCAAGATAGCCAGCATGGCTTTACTAGGGGCAGGTCCTGACTGACTAACCTAGTGGCCTTCTATGATAGAGTGACCAGGTCAGTAGATAAGGGACAACCCATGGATGTGATCTATCTGGATTTCAGTAAGGCCTTTGACACCGTCCCTCACAATATCCTGCTTGCCAAATTGAAGGGATACAGATTTGATTGGTGGACTGTTCAGCGGATAAGGAGTTGGCTGGATGGTTGCATCCAGAAGGTAGTACTCAATGGCTTGAAGTCCAGATGGAGAGCTGTGACAAGTGGTGTCTCTCAGGGGTCCGTGCTGGAACCAGTACTGTTTAACATTTTTATCAATGACATAGACAGAGGGATTGAGAGCACCATCAGCAAGTTTGCAGATGACACCAAGCTGTGTGGTGTTGTCAATACACCAGAGGCATGGGATGTCATTCAGAGGGACCTGGACAGGCTGGAGAGGTGGGCCCAGGTGAACCTCATGAGGTTCAACAAAAGCAAGTGCAAGGTTCTGCACCTGGGCTGGAACAATCCTTGGTATCAGTACAGACTGGGGGATGAGGTATTAGAAAGCATCTCTGAGGAAAGGGACTTGGGTGTGCTGATGGATGAGAAGCTGGACATGAGCAGGCAGTGTGCAGTTGCAGCCCAGAAGGCCAATTGCATCCTGGGCTGCATCAAAAGAAGTGTTGCCAGCAGGTCCAGAGAGATGATTCTGCCACATTACTCTGCTCTGGTGAGACCTCATCTGGAGTATTGTGTGCAGGTCTGGAGCCCTCAATATAGGAAGGACATGGACCTGATGGAGAGGGTCCAGAGGAGGGCCACGAGGATGATCAGGGGGTTGGAGCATCTCTGCTACAAGGACAGGCTGAGGGAGCTGGGGTTGTTCAGCCTGAAGAAGAGGAGGCTCCAGGGAGACCTAATAGCAGCCTTCCAGTACCTGAGGGGGGCCTACAGGAAGGCTGGGAAGAGTCTGTTTACAAAGGCCTGAGTGACAGGACGAGGGACAATGGCTTTAAGCTGGACAAGAGCAGATTTAGATTGGAGATTAGGAGAAAGTTCTTTACTATGAGGGTGGTGGAGCACTGGAACAGGTTGTCCAGGGAGATAGTTGAGGCCTCATCCCTGGAGATATTCAAGGTGAGGCTCAATGAGGCCCTGGGCAACCTCATCTAGTTGGGGGTGTCCCTGCTGACTGTGGGAAGGCCCGACTAGGTGACCTTTGGAGGTCCCTTCCGGCCTGGACCATTCTATGATTCTTCTCACAGAGGCCATGCCTGCAGCCCCCCTTCAATCAAAACTTTTACACGTATACCCAATACACTCTTCTTAATGCAGCCCAGGAGATCAATGTCCTCCTTTGTGACAAGAGCATCCAGGATGCCCAGATCCTGGGCCACGAAGATGATCAGAGGGATGGAGCACCTCCCCAATGAGGACAGGCTGAGAGAGCTGGCATTGTTCAGCCTGGAGAACAGAAGGCTGTGGGGAGACCTTTTAACGGCCTTTCAATATCTGAAGGGAGCCTATAGGAGAGCCAGAGAGGGACTCTTTGTCAGGAAGTGTAGTGATAGGACAAGGGATAATGGTTTTAAACTGGAAAAGGGGAGATTTAGATTAGATACTAGAAAGAAATTCTTTACTGTGAGGGTGGTGTGGCACTGGAACAGGTTGCCCAGGGAGGTCATGGATGCCCCATCCCTGGAAGTGTTCAAGGCCAGGCTGGATGGGGCTTTGAGCAACCTGGTCTAGTGGGAGGTGTCCCTGCCCATGGCAAGGGGGGTTGGAACTAGAGGATCTTTAAGGTCGCTTCCAACCCAAACCATTCTATGATTCTATGATCCTATGATCCTTCTCTGCAAATCTGCTTTCTAGACAATCAGCCACAGCATACTGGTGCATGGGGTTATTCCCCGCCATGTGCAAGACTTTGTACTTCCCTGTGTTGAACTTCATGAAGTTCATTTCTCTAGCCTGTCAAGTTTCCATCTTAATGTCAGCACAACCATCTGGTGTACCAACCACTCCCCCCAGCTTTGTGTCATCTGCGAAAACTTGCTAAGAGTATATTTGGTCACATCATCCAGGTCATGAATGAAGATGTTAAACAGTATTGTCCCCAGTGTCAGCCCCTGGGTTACACCAATAGGAAGCAGCCTCCAGCTGGACTTCGTGCCACTGATCATAACTCTCTGAGCCCAACTGTTCAGCCAGTTTTCAGTTCACTTCTCTGTCCACTTACCTAGTCCGTATTTTATCAGTTTGTCAATTAGGATGTTATGGTAGGCAGTGTTTAAATCCTCACTAAAAATCAAGATAAAAAACTGTTACTGCTCTACTCTCACCCACCAAGACAATCATCTCATCACAGAAAGCTATCAGGTTGATCAGGTATGATTTTCTCTTCATAAATCCATGTTGATTACTCCCAATCACTTTCTTGTCATTGACAAGTTTGGAATTTGTTTCCAGAATTAGTTGCTCTGTCACCTCTTAGGGATCAAAGTGAGGTTGATTTGCCTGTAGTTTTTCACAGTCTTCCTCTCACCCTTTTTGAAGAAGTGACGTTTTCTTTCTCCCAGTCCTTAGGAAAGTCCATAGATTGCCATGACTTTTCAAAGAGAATTGAGAACTGTCTTGCAGTGACATCAGCCAGATCCCCAAACACTTGTAGGTGGATCTCATCAGGCCCATGGACTTGGACACGTACAGATTGTATAAACGTTCCATAATTTGATTCTCCTCTACCAAGGGTAAGTATTCCTTGCTCCAAGCTCTCTGGTCTCAGGGGACTGGGATTGCTGAAGGCAAATCTCACCAATAAAGACTGAGGCAAAGAAGATAATAAATACTTTGGCCTTTTCTATATCATTTGTCACTGTTGTTCCATGCAACAGGAGGCCCATGTTTTCCCTTAATCTTCCTTTTGTTTTTTATGTGTCAATAAAAACCTTTCTGCTCCTGTTCACATACCTCATGAGGTTTAATTTCAAATGGTCTTTGACTTTTCTTAGCCCTTCCCTGCATGCTTGGACAGTGTCTCTATATTCCTTCTGGGTCATCTGTCCTTGTTTCCATCTTTTGTATGCTTTCTTCCTGCATTTCAGTTTTCTTCATCTGTGCAGACCTCCTACTACTTTTGCATGATTTCCTGCTTGGGGGCATGAGCTATTCCTGACCTTGGAAGAGCTGATCCTTTGAAAAACAACCAGCTCTCCCAGAACCCCACTCTCTCCAGGGCCATTGCCCTGCCTGTGATTCTTCCAAGCATATCCCTGAACAGGCTAGAGTTCTGCTCTGCTCTCCTGAAGTCCAGGATTGTGATACTTGTGATATGTGTCTTCTTCCATCCTCTCATGAGGAAATCCTGAGAACTCTTCTACTTCATGGTCACTGTCACGGCCACCCCTGACTTTCACGCTACCAGACAGTTCTTACTTGTTTGTTGGTGTCAAGTCCAGCAAAGCACCTCGTCTCATCAGCTCCTAGATCATCTGGGTCGAGGAAGTTGTCACCAATCCATTCCAGAAATCTCCCGAATTGCTTATGCGCTACTGTGTCTTCCTTCTGGCACATATCAGTGAAATTCAAATCCTTCATAATGGTCAGGACTTAAAATTGGAGACTTCCTCTCGTTGTTTGAAGAAGGCTTCAGCTACTTTTTCCTCATCAGGTCATCTGTGGCAGACACCCACCCCATCACCCACAATGGTCTGCCCACGAATCCTGACCCCACTTTGTCAGGTGGATCCCATCTCTTACAAGCTGTCTTCAATTGTCAAAGAGTCTTCCTTGGTTCACAAAAAACCCAAATCCCTTTTGTTGACACCAGTTGCACAACCAGCTGAATTTGCAGGATCCGTTCACTCCTCCACAAGCCTTCCCTCCTCATTAGAAAGACCAAAAATACCAAACTTTCAACTAAAAAATAAGGCACTACTAGAATGAAGGAGGCAGAAATTCTAACCTGAGTTACAAAGCTGCAAATCTCATTTTAATAGAAATGCTTTTGAATTATGCTGTTGTAAATCAGAATCTGCCCCCTGAACTACTAAATAAAGCAAACCAAATAGAATTTCTCTTTTCTTCTATTCTCAGTCCTTTGTGGTGAATTTTCTTCTTGGGCTGTGAACTTGTTATTGATTTTTTACGATCTGTACCATTCATTCAATAAGCTTATCACCAAACTTGGCCCTAAAAGATGCTCAAAGCAAATGAGAAAGTGCAGTATCTATTCTACTTCAGTAATGACTAAATTCTCCTTTGTTTCAGAAGAGTCCTTATGGAAAAAATTAGACTCTAGCAAAAAGATGGAAGATAGATTCGAGTGCCATATTCAACAACATGAGCACATGGGAAGATCTGGACAAAGGACAAAGGATACCATTTTCATTAATATATCCTGGTAAACAACAGTTTGATAGTTGAAGTTTACTGGTTCTCCCAAAGGTTTAAAAGCTGGAAATGCTGTAGTCTGTCTCAATATAAATGTGTAGATTCTTTATGTCATGAGGTACACTTGAATCATCCCCTTACAACCTAAAACAGAAAAACCAAGGAAGGGCCAAGATCTTCTTACAGGGATCCCCTAGGATCCCATGGTAGGGGAGATGATCTACTATCTCCTAGGGGAAAAAAAAAATAATAAAAAAAAAATCCCCCAAATCAACAAATCAACACATGGAGAGTCCCTTAATTTTAGAAACTTCCCCAAACATGCATGCATCCATGGTTTTTTTGCCTCCACACAGGTGCTCATAAACCCTCTGTGATATTCTATGATTTAGACTTTTTTTTTCTAATGTACAATATTCCTAGGGTCCAGGTTTTCAATGTGTCATTGTCTATTTCAAACAACGTGAAAAAGATACCCTTTCAAAATCCACAATATCTTCAAAGTTTTTTATAAATGTAAAATAAAATCAAAAGTATCAAGGTGCTAAAATCTGTCTATGTGATCATTTTCAGACATTTGACAGTATGACAGAGAGTGAGGGGTCTGTGTTATTTAAAAAGAAAATTATTTATGACTCAGTTTATCTATTTGAAAGAATGTGATTTGACTGAAAGAAGTTATAAAAAGAGAAATAAGCCAGAAATAAACCATGTCAGAGAGAAATACCCAAAGGCCCAAGAAACCCTAGGAGATGCAAAGGATGAAAAATCCTTGAGTTTTACTAGTAGGGTGATCAACTGATATTGCCAAAGACAGAGATTAGTATTAGAAAGAAAGTAAACAAAGAAAACACCTACTAAACAGTTAAAATTTCTAGCCTACAAGTAGGGAGAGGAAATGATTTTGAGGGAGAAGTACTGATAAATTCAAAGCAAAGAGCAGAGGAGTGGGATCTACAAGCCATCTGAGACAGTGGGATTCACTTTGGCTTGGAGAGAGCTGAGGAAGTACAGAGGAGATTCAGACATCCCTAAGATGTGTACATGGTGGGTATAACCCCATGTCATTGGCTGTATTCTTTTGGGTGAATAGACGGCACATCCATTAAGAATAAAGTAATCTGAATCACTTCTAATCAGTTCACAGGCTTCAGGAAAGAGGTGTCTTAAAGATTATGATTACTGTTAGTATGCAGATATGGACAGTATGTGAGAAGATAGAAGAGGGCAAAGATATTTGGCATTCTTTCTATGTAAACCTGACAAGAGAGCAAAATTAGAGGTTTGCAGAGGTGTGCCCTAGATTCAGCTCACCTAGAAAAAGATAAAGGATGAGATTTGAAACTTGGAGGAAGTGTTCGGGGGGATCAGGGAGAATACATACACTAGGTTTTCCTGTAGGTCGTTTACAGAAGAAAATTCTATACGGGTCTTTTTAGATATCTCTCGCTGTTGAATAGCTTCTGAGTTCAATAAAGCACTGACTTGGCAACAAACGCTCCATAGGCAAACCCTGTAGGATTTTTCTGTGTGAGGTTTCTTGTAAGTTTAATTCTGGCTTCTTTTGATGACCGTTCCTTGGTTTCTTGAATATACCTTTATCTACAGACACTATTTGATTAAAAAAATAAAATTAATACTCTGAAGAAAATATTTCTCATTTATTCCTGTGAGCTGAAGGGAAACCAATAGATTTAATGTTTATTTCCATGACAGTTAGACTTGAAATTCTTTACAAGTTACTTATCCTGAGATCCCTTCTATCCAGGTTTTACTTTTGGATACAAAGATACGGTTTAGACATTGTTATTACAGTAATAGACTTACATAGAAGTGCAAATTTATATTAAAAAAAAACCTAGAAAATATATGCATTCTTAAAACTGGGCAAAAGATTTAGTTGTGAAGAATTCAGGCAGGCTTTTCTACATAATAATTGGATTTGTTTGATACTATTCTACTGATATGCTTCAGTCTCAGCAGTTAATCCAAAATATCAGTGCAACAAGTTCTGCCTTGACGTTGTAGAGGCAACACCACATTAGGGAAGTTAAAAATCAGTGCAGAGCTGAGAGGTCCAACAACCTATGATTAGGTAATCATTACTACGCCTCCTACTGGTTTTCACAACTTCAAAGGAAAAACTTCTATACAGATTTAGCTTGGACTCCTTTGTGCTGGTCAATGACTTCCTTATATGTAGACATGGAAATCTAAAGATTTACAGATACATGACCTCTCCATTTCAGTATTGAACCTAATTTGACAAGGCTATTGCCAAAAAAAAGAGTGACTTGGGTGAACAACTCTATCATGTACAGGTAGCACAGAAGGTTTACAGCCTGATATGAAGACTTTTTGAGGCCTAGAAACTCAAGATGAATAACTTGGCAGATCAACATCTTTGGAGAAAAAGGCTTTTATTGTGGCTAGCAAGGGGAATGATGGTCTATTTCTTTTTAGAAATTTGCAGCTCAGTGTCCAGGGATGCTAACACACAAATACAGATTTGTCCAGGACCAGTTAAACCATCCAGAAAAAAACAAAACAAAACAAAAACCAAAACCAACCCAAAAACAGGGAAATGAAGTAGAGTCAATATTTTTCTGATCTTACAGCCTTTCTCATAGCTATGCTTCTGAGTGTATAACTACTTACTTAAAGTACTACGGTGTCTAAAATCTCTCTAAGGGTTCATGAAAGGAGTCCTTTGTGTCAGGAGAAGTCAAATTCAAAACAAAATACAACCATCACTCAAGAGAATTTTCTATTATGAAGATTAGATCAATAGCTTTTAGCGTACTTCTCTTACCTTAATAATTCTATTCAAAAAATAGGAAGATAAATTATATACTTACAGAATTAAACCAGCTCAGCTTTAGCTGAGCTAAAGTATCCTGTGGAATGCCAATCATTTTCTCCCAATAAAGAAATAACCCACTGCTAGACTGTCATCTGTGATCCAGGAAACTACTATCAAAAAATGAAGCACTGAATATAATACATCACAGAGGACAGAAGGAATCATCCAGAAAAGGATATCTGAGAAAACACAGATGAATCTCACCAGAGATCATCACCTTCACCTGTTCTGATGAACTTTACTCCTCAACCCATTTTAGCCTTGGATAACTTGTTTTATTCCCCACCAGACTTAAAGGGGATCCAGCTGGTGTTATAAGAGAAATGTGAATTGTTCAGTTACTTGAAAGTCCTGAAGTATCAGTGGTCACATTGGGTGTAAGAAAAATGAAAACTTTTTTTTTTCCCTGACTACTTCAGTAGGACAAATTTTTACATTAAGTCTTTTAAAATGAATCAACCAACAAAATGCTAACACTATGAGTTACTTCTTTATATAATCTTCTCCGGATCACCCAAGATCTTCCCTGAACAGTACAAGAAAATAGTCACTGAATAGTATAGCTTCTTTCTCAAGACAAAACCCAATCACGTCTCAGATTATTCAATATTAATTCTCTCTCCTCATTGTCTGTAATGAGGATAGTGGACATAGATGATAGTAAGAGTATTTTACTTCCTTTGGATTTTTCAGGTAGCTGTAGGACTTTCCTTAGGTGAGCTGGAATCTTTTCAGAGTCACAGGAATAGATAAATCCCATGATCTTCGAGAACGTTATAAAAGTCATAGGTAGATTTCATTACAATTGACAGGAGTCTTTTAATTGACCATAATGAAAAACTGATTATACAGAGGAGCAGGTTATGCAGATTTGCAAGATGGACCTACCCTTTCACACACATAAAGTAACACTACTTTGGAGAAAATCTTCAAAACTACAGGACATATGGTCTTGGAATGCATCTGAATTTGCAGATAGAAGCAGTGGCAAAGACAGTTCATACACAGCCAATTACAATCATGACTTAAATTTATGGTTACCCCTTGCAGCATGATTTTGCTTGCACGTTAATAACCTGTCTTCATTTTATCACATTCTTGAAAGTTCATTCTAGTATTCATCCACCCTTGCTGTGAAAATCTTTTGCTTACCCTTTCTCTTGGATCTGCCTGATCACGTCCAACATGAAATTGCAGGGTGTGGACTATCTTGCTTTATGTGGCTGGGTGAAGAGTGCTAAACTCTCTAGCTACAGTCAGCACTGCTGCAAGGCTGCTACCACCACTAACAAAAAGTAAAGTTCTGTCCGGGTGCATGGGCTTCTTCCAATACCAGGGCTGCAGTCTTTTGGAGGGTTAACTGAAGCCAAAGGAACCTAATTTAACTCAATGAAATTGTGGGTGTGCTCATTTCCTAGTGCTGAGCATCCTCACTTAGGCTATTTCGCCAAACACAAGGCTACACTCCGGATTTCTTGTGATCAGAGCACTTCTGGAGAGGTCAAACACTCTGCTGCAGTGTCAGCCTTTGAAATTGAAAGTGCAAGGGAAGCTGCAGGGAGTCAGGCCCCTCCTGCGGTGAAGGAGGCAAAGCGGCCTTTGCTCTGGCTGTGCTATCCTTTGATTATTTCTTCTTTTGTTCTCATGTTAGTGGGCCTGGTCCTACCCACCTTCCCTGAGACAACTAGCTTGAAGTCGAAGAATTTTGTGCTTTTCAGGACCAACAGGTTTGGGCATAGATTTTCTTAGTAGAGTGAAAAAAAAAAAATCTTCTTTGCAACACAGTGGACTGTTTTCTGTATCAAAATATAGTTTTATTTTATTTTCCTTGAGGTTATATTAAGACAGTACTTAAGAGGTAGAACAATCAAAAATTAACTAAAATTGTTTTCATAATGTGTAGATTCATTCCTTTCAGGAAATGTATGTATTCTATAAAATAGAATACATCCAAATACAAATTTGAATACAAATACAAATACATCTATAAAATAGAATACATCCAAAAAATAGTAAGTATGCTGACATGTTAGAAAAGCTTTTTATGGAGTTTACTGACCTACAAATGTATCTATGTGACAATATTTAAGCTCAGCAGTATTTAGGCTCAGATTTATTTGTTATTAACTGGAGTGAAATTTTCTGTTAAATGTTCTGTTTGTAACAACCAACAATAAACACTCTTGAAGTGACAAGCCACTACACCACCTCTAACCTGATATTTTAGAAAGGGTAGCTCTAAAGCAAACTAGTAAAGTAAAAAATGAAAAACCGTACTAGTATACTATAAAATGTCAGTGATTCAAAAAGCTTTTTGCAAAATTCCTGTTGATTTGCTGGGAATCCTGAAGAGTTCTACTACTAATCCTGAATTTCTAAAGAAGTCTATATTCCTCAGGAAAAAAAAAATGCACGAAGGGAAGGGGAGGTTATCTTAAAGTAGATTTGAAGCTGTTTTATCTAAAAAATGAAAAGTTTGCTTTATGCCTGGAAACTAAGCACCAGTATGGCAGTTTTTATGTTCCTGAATGTAATGCAAAGAGATTGATACTAACATTAATGTAATTCAGAAGAGGTCCCATGAATAAAAATGAGAATTAAAAAATGGAAATATATTCCACCTAAACTCACTAATAATATGTTTTTGCTTTTAGAATTCTGCTTTAGAAAAGATTAAGAGCATAATTCACCTCTGTAACTGAGCAGAATTCTGTACAGAAAACAAGGTGGAATTACAAACATAAATTTATAGCTCATCTATGTAGGGAGTGCCAGAGGCTAAAGAGCATATTTTGGGACTGTCTTGGCCTTGGGACCCTTCTGACATAAAAGAATAAGCAGGAGATGCGACTCCCAAGGAAGTCAGCAAGGTAGAATCCCAGGTTTTTTGTATTTACTCCCCCAAATGGGAAAGTTTCAAAGGCGGTCCCCATCACAACTGCTCTTTCCAAAACCAGCGTGAGAGGATCACATCACAGGGACCCCAAGCGTAACAGGTTTTAATTTGAGTCACACGTGAACCAACAGCACATACCTGGAAATGGATAATTGCACCTGAAAAACACATTTGTTACATTTTTTCAGCTGCCAAACTCTTAAATAATTACATTGCTTCTGAGCTGAAGTAAAAGCATCTTGAAAGTGAACTTGACCTTAGAATAACACAGAAGACCCAACTAGAAAGGTATAAGCAACCTGTTCCTACATGGAAATTTTAAAGTAAAACTTCTATGTCTCAGTTCATCATCACATGCGCCCCATTTACCAAATGAGAGAAGTAAGCATTTTCAGGAGGTGATACATCTAATTTTAAGACAGATGTGTGAGATAGATGTACTGCCTTTTGGAGGTGACATTTTTTCTCACCATTGATCACTAAGGTGACCTAGGATGAACTAGATCATGTCTTGATGTCTGCTTTGTAGATAAGTTAAGAAGAAACGTTTCTCAAGTTAGGTTTTTGCCATTTCTTTCTGAAATAAAATGTTCCAGTCCCTCCAATCACAGAGGAGTCATAAGAAATATTTGTCTTTAAGACTTATACTTCTCTTTCCTGGCAATACTTTTAAGTGTCTATTTCCTCTTCAGGAATCAAATCACATAACTTATAAAAAATAAAATTAAATTTCTTAAAAATTGAAAATAAAGAAGCATCATTCACCCAAAGACCACAATTTTCTCCGCAATATCAAAAAGCCTATTTGCACCTTTTTTTCCACAAGCACATTAACAGTTTCAGAAGACCAACTGGAACAGAGTCTTAAAATATTGTATTCATTTCAGAAAACATAAAGGATTCTTATCATGATAATGTGTCTTCATTTTGGAAAAAAAAAATATAAAAAATAACAAGTCCCATTGAATACGTCATTCATTCACAACTATTTGGATTCATGGATTCACTAAAAATCAATTTTTAAAGAAAAGCATTATTTCCAAAACAAGGAAATATACAATATATACTATATGTACACTGTTTCGTGCCTGAATTTATTTGTTAAAAAGGTGGTGAAATAGAGCCAGGGGATTATTTTTTTCCACACCCATAAATTGCTGAAGGAGCAACTATGGAAACTCAGTAACTCAGTTAATAACCTCAGCTGATTTTTGCTTGTTAGTATAATGAGGTTGGGTGCCCCTGCGTGGGATACACGTTTGAGATTTTCCCCCTCGATTCCATCATCTCTTCATTGAGGAGAAGTGAAAACTAGGTCTGAAACACAATTCTAATTTTTATTTTTATTTTTTTTTTTTTTTTTGGAAAATCAGCACTGGAAAGGGTAAGACTGAAGGCCTATTTGGACTTGTGTAAAAACTTCTTGCTCTTTTTTTTTTTTTTTTTTTTTTTTTTTGGAAAATAACACTTTCACATCCATCCTACTTCATGTCTGACACAGTTTCTTTTGAAATCCTAGGATCTGGTGTTAGAGCAGGTCACAGCAAAGGAAAGCATCTCTTAGGAAGTTGCAGGAGTTTTAGACTGTCTTTTTGAAAATCCCATCCCACAGGCAGTTCAAAGTCAGGGGGGCTAAAAAGCCACTTTTGCTAAACACAGTATAAACTTAGCACAAACTGGGACTATGAAGATCTTTTCCGATATAGCTTTACACTAGAGATACAGGTGTACTAAAACAAAAAAGCCATTTCCTGCTATTCATTATATGAGGAACCTGCAGGCTTCATCTCAGAGACAGACTACCAGGTCTTTTTCATTTATCAATCTTATTCATTTCTTCTGTGGTGGTCATGGAGCTGATGTCTCCATGTCAAAATGCTAGTGATGACAACAACAACATTTGAAATTTGTGGTGTAAATGGTCCACTGTCACAGCTATAGAGTAAGTAAAAGAATGATGAGCATTTATAACAGCAAAAGAGCTGCTTAAAGTAAATATGCTGTCTTTCTTCAAAATGGGTTGATAGCATTGTTGAACCATGTATTTCCTGAAATTTTTGGATGGATGGGTTTTCCTCTCATATGAAAAATTTATACAGGCCTGAAGGAAGAGAACTAGATTCTATCTAGATGCATATCTATATGGTGGGTTTTCAACATTGTTTGGGGGGCTTTAAGTACTGAATAAATTTTTCTGATAAGATTATTTAGTTAATTAAGAAAACTAAAGAATATATCTAATTGCTTTTTAGTTCTTGATTTAAAAGGCTTATTTCACTGTATTTTGTGCAGAAGAGTACTTGCTATTCCAACAGGTGAAATATCCTGAGGAGAAAAAAATGTTAAATGCTTCTTTTTCCCTAAGAGAGCTCTAATATCAGCCAAATGCCTACAGCATTCTCCTCACCAAGATATAGCTTTTTTAAAGGAAAAAGAAAAAAAGGTCTATAATTTTGAAGCATTTTGTGGAATCCTTTGTAGCGAATGGTTATATTCAAATACATTCAAATGACTGGAAATTTTCTTGGCATGATAAGCTATGTAAATATTGCCAAAATGTGGAAAAAAAAAGACTATATTTAATGGACATCTGCCTTAGTTCTGCATACACTACTGCAACTGTCCTTTGCAATAATACATTCTTTATTGATATACTTTTCCTCTGAGAAGCTTCTCAAATACAGTAGTCTGATATAGTTTCAATATATGAGTCCAAAATTCTTTTAGTGTGAAGATTTGCGTTCTCCAGATCTGGAGCTTTTTTATGGAATTATGATAGATAGCATGTGTAGGAGAACTCTTAGCCTGACTACGAGAAGGGAAGCAAAAAAATTACGAAATGGAGGAGTCAGTAGCATGAAGGAAGGACCTTAAATCTTACTTTTTTCTTTCACCATGTATCCTATCTTTTTCTTAGCAAGAGCCTAAATAGACGCACATGGTGCTAACAGTGAAATAGGTTGTCTTCTTCATAGATTAATAGAAATTAAACAAAAATGTTAATGAATTTTAAATTTTAGAACTTAGAAATAAATGGTGGGATTTGTAAAAGGAAAATTACTTTGCAGACTCAACTCATCCTAAAGTAGCCATTTAAACGGAACCTAAAAAGTGTTGAAGAATCACAGAATCAGAGAATGGTTGAGGTTGGAAGGGACCTCTGGAGGTCATCTTGTCCAAACCCCCTGCTCAAGCAGAGTCACCTATAGCAAGTTTCCTAGAACCACGTCCAGAGGATTTTTTAATGTCTCTAAGGAGGGAGAGTCCACAACCTCCCCAGGCAACCTGTGACAGCGCTCAGTCTCCTTCACAGTAAAAAAATGCTTCCTGATGTTCAGAGGGAATCTCCCATGTTTCAGTTTGTGCCCATTGCCTCTGGTCCTGTCACCGGGCAGCACTAAGCCCCTGGGTCCCTCCCTTTAGGTATTTACACAGATTGATGACATCCCCCCTGAGCCTTCTTTTCTCCAGGACAAACTGTCCCAGCTCTCAGTCTTTTTTCATATATGACATGCTCCATTCCCTTAATCATAGGTCTCTTTTCTCTATTTTCTCTCCACTTATTCGTTAAGGATTCTAAGATTATTAACTCAGACATATACTATGGAGTCATCTACATTTCTTCAGACTCAAGAGCTGAAATGACCATACTCCTTAAGAAGACACTGACTTGATTACATAGTTCAACTATTCATTTCTGATATATATCTTTCAGACCTATTACCATGTTTAACACAGAAAGCTTCACTGGAATCTTTGGTGTATACCAAGTACAGTTGTTCTAGAAGTTTACGTTTTGAAGTGTAGTACCTTATTTCCTGGCTCTAAAGGATTTGCTTTCTAAATATTTCAAAAATGCTATCTTCTTATATGATTCCCTGCTGATCCCCACAAAGAATACTCAAACACTTTCTTCCAGAGTACTAGTTTGTTCTGCATCAGTGGACGATCTTGTCCCTTCTTTGAAACTCACAGGCTGAGACATAGACAAAACCCAACCAAATAGCTTAATATGACCACCGACCTTTCCAGAAGTTCCACTGTAATAACCTGTTAATGAAGACAATGTGAATCCTGATATCAGTGCTGTAACATCTTAGGACTTTGCAGTCTGTATAAAGCAGAGAGAAGCAACATATCAGTCTAATACAGAACCTTTTAGTTTAATATTAAAAAATTAGATACAGAACCTTTTAGTTTAATATTAAAAAAAAAAAAATTATTAATATGAGCATATTAGAAGAAAATAAATTACAATCAAAGAACTTCAGAGTTACAGGGAAATTAGATAAAGAGCAATTTGATACTACATTTAAAAAGTATTTTAAAAAATCTAAGAATATTAAAGCTTAATCTCATTGATACCTAAACATTAAAATTCCACCTTTTTTTTTTTAATGGTTATTGTGTTTGCATTATGAAAAATCAGATGAGGTAGTGATGTACTTCTGCCTCATTACACAGCTAAGATGTGCATAAATCCGCACTTCTTGATGCTCTGCCTGGCCTTGCCTTGATTACTCAAATGAAGGTTTATTGAAGAAACTATAATAATAAAGACTAAGAGGCACCTCTGAGGCAGTCCTGCAAAGTATGACGTTACGGGAAGAGGATCTCAGGGAGTTTTTTATGTGTGTTTTCTTTTAGCCCTAAAAAAAAAAAAAAATGTAGAAAAGTGATAAAACAGTAATGTTTAAAATAAGAAATAAACGAATGTATGGAGCCGTACTATGCCTTAAAGTTTCCAGCAGCACTGCAAAGGTACTGTCGTGTGAACAGTGCCATCCAATGGGCCTTTTTGAGATCAGCTGGCATAAGTATTCACAAAACTGATCTGAGCAGCATTCTCATGCTGGTGTGGCAGAGCAGCTATCTGAACGGTATTAGGAACATTAACAATACATTTATTGGTAGAAAGGTGAATTGTCGTAATTTAGAGAAATAACTTTTTCGATATAATCATATCGTTTCAGGCACAGTTCTTATTTTAGTATGTAATGTTTAAACTTGATTCCAACATGAAACCATCACACAGCTATTTATTTGTTTTTAAAATAAACTGCAATAATTTCAATGCTGAAACTATAAAAATAAAAACTTTTTTTTTTAACAGTAAGTAAAATTATTTTTTGATCTAGAGACTGAGAAATAAAAGGTCAGAATGGAAAATAAAGGAGGTATTGACAAAGCAGGAAAATGGGGAGAAAATTCTAAAATATAGTGGTTTATCCCATTCATTCTTAGTTAAATGTAAGAATTGACAATTACTGAAGAACTCTTACTTCTTCTTCCCTACTCCTCTCAACCTCTAGCTCCTTATTCTATCTTCCTTTACCCTAAAATACATACAGGGCTGTTTTTACTTCAAGATTTTATTTCAAGTTTATTTTGGCTATGCAACGATATTTTTAGTGTAGTGATCTGCATGGAATTTAATATTGAAACCCACCTTTATGTACAGCGAGAATTCCACAGCAGGAATATATCTTTGCTGTACTATCTAAAATGGCTTAGAATAAATAAAACAAGAAGCTTCCTATGGAGCTTTAAGCCACCCCATAGAATCCAGTATTCCTGCAACAGGATTCCATAAAAATCTATAGGACTGATAACATACTTCTAAGCCATACAGCATGTTTTTTTCCACAGCACAGGGAAAAAAAGCCACAGAACTGTGTCACAAAGAAAACCAAGGATGATGGGTGCAATAAAACTACAGGCCATGTTTTATGAAGCTATAAACAGAAGCTTCAGTCACAAAATAAGCTAGCTGTCTTTAGCCTACTCAACAAACAGAGACATTTCCAGACCCTATAAAATATCTCCGAGCTTCTAATTAATAAAATGCCAATCTATAACCTGTGCAGTTCAAGTAATTCAGTGAATGTCTAATAAAGATGTGTACTCAATGCTGCTGCTGCTTATGTTGCAACATCTAGAGGAATCTTTTCAGCATTTAATGAATTGCAATTATGGATGACCTTGCTCTTGAGGGCTTGAGCTGTGCATGCATTGTGCAGGCATTGTAAGACAAAATCCCATCATAACATTTCTATTGAAGGAAATCCAGCTGCTCAGAGGTTGATGGTTTAGCAGACTGCTCTAGCATCTTGTTGGGAATTAAAATTTGACCAGCAATTCTGTGATGGCTATACAGTCAGAGGATCTCAAGGTAAAAGGTTCTCCTGAAGTGTTGCTAAGATTTGGGAGTGACTCAGCTGGGTGAGTTGTTTTGCCATCAGGCATCAGCATCTCATGAGTCAAGCAAATAAATTGTAATGACGCATTTTGAAAACCCAGGCAACTGAGCAACAACTGTGATTTCATCATTGTCAGTTACAGAGAAAATATGAATCCTGAATTCAGAAAGACTAATAATTTTTGTATTAAATACAGAAAGTCACTGAAGATGAGTCAGCTAAATGGTCAATCTATCACTAATTCAGATGCCTAAGAAGTGAAATCTGTTGTTTTGGTGCTCAGATTATTTACTCAAAACTCTATGACTCCCCCATACTTTCCCACTAATCTCTGCTGGTTTTTCTAGCATCCCTGTGACCACTTCAACCTTTAGTCCTCATTTTTAAATTTGTATACACTTTATTCCTTCCACCTATATCAGCCCTATATCAAGACTTTATGCTTTTTCCCTCTCTCTATTCTCACTGCTTTTTTATTCATGTCTATTGTCGGAACTGCTCCTTGCTCTTGCCTGCACCACTTACACAAACAGAGATTATTTTATGAATTCATAGGCCCTGGAACCTTCATACCTTCATACCTTCTATGAATTCATAGGCCCTGGAACCTTCATACACTTGCAGTAAATATTTAATCTGAATTTTCCTTCAAAATAGGAAAATAAAACGTATAAATAAATGTTTTACACAATTTTATGAGGGTGTTTTTCCCTTAGTAAAATCCCGCTATGTACCGACGTTTTGAATATCTTGATTAATGCTGCCACCTAGCGTCCCTTGGAGAAATTAAAAACCGCTTCATTGACCCTATGCAGTCTTCCAGCTCCCTGACCTATTTAAGACCTATTTAGCTTTTTCCTAGACTCAATTACTTCAGAGCAGACATTCAGCGAAGTGTGTAAGTAGTTAGCTCCAAAACTGTCATTTAACATTATATTCTGGTTTCATGTGATGAATTGCAGTTTTTTGCCAAATAGTGCAGTTGCTAGAAACATTTTGGGGTTGTTTTTTTTTTCTCCCATAAAGGAATATATAGAGACAAAATGAATAAAAGAAATCAACAATTTCCTAATTAACAGGTATATGAACATGGTTACCTTAACACTTTGTATATACTTGGTTTTCTTGACTATCTATCTTTCCACCATCAATTTATACAAGAAAGGATTTTTTCTTATAGTCTGTTGAAAAGAAATAAAATTATAGACTGATAAATATCATTGATTTAAAGGGATCAAGACCAGATCTGTGTCAAAAGCTATAAAATTATTGCAAATATATATTTCTATTTTAGCATAAATCTAAGGCATGACTGGTCCAACTTTTTCATGGTAAGAAATCTGTCTTAATAATTCATTAATCATATACTTTTTCTCCCAGGATAACGTCATTCGTTTCTGAACTCGAAGTTACAATACTGAACAAATACCTCTCAGGAGTCTGTCAATGACATCTGCTTTTCTCCATTGATTTTATAGGTAGTTAAACATTAGCTTTAAGAGGACGGGGTCCTAAAACTTGAAATGCCTTACTCCAACAGAATCTCTGTTAGACTGTTTTTACCACTAAATAAGAGAGTCTGGCAGAGATAAGGAGCATTTGCTTACCAAACAGTGCTTCACTGCTTGCATATGTTTTATGTCAGTGCATAGGTTGGCAGGCAGACAGTTCAGTGGACTAACAATAGATGGAAATGCTGAAGATCTTCTTGGGTGCAAACCAGTGGAGAGATCAAAAAAAAAAAAAAAAATCACATCTCTGAATGAATATGAAAAGCCTGAGCAGAATCTCCTCATTATCCTAAAGAGGTTATAATTTGTTCATTCCAAAACTTTCTCATCACTAAGACCATTATTGGTCTTCCTCCTATATTTCTGCAATGACTCTCCTAGAAATCCAATCTTTACTCCGATTGCTGTATTAGTAAACAACATAGGTATTGCCAGTGCAGTTGCTTATTATCAAAAAGTTATCTTCCGTAATTCATGCAATTATGGAGTGGAAAGTGGATCTATTTTCTAAAAGCCTTGTTTCCATACACTTCAGTTTTATAGAATTATACTATGGCTTAACTTGGCAATAAGACTAAATATTTTAGATACTTTTAGATCTAGTCATAACACTGTGAATCATTATCACTGTGCTATACAGCTCCTAAAAAAATAACAAGGGTAAAATAATTCAGTGCATTTAGTAACTAGGCTTTCATTCAGATACGTTGGTTTATTCCTTCCTCCCTGACAACCATCAAAATAAAACTAGCATTAGGAGCAGTTAATAGAAAAGGGGTTTCTGTGTTTAATTTATCCAAAGGGATGAAAATCAGCTGCCAAATATGAAAATTGTGATAGTCTCAGAGCACTGAAAGAAAGGAGTAAAAAAAAAAATCTCAACTATATAAAATCTAGTAAAACCTTTCATGTGATGTCACATTGAAAAATTGTTCATTTAACCAAGGACACTCAGATTAGTAGACTAATTAGAAAATGAGCTAAGCTCAGTACATAAATTCATAAATTAACTAAGGGACCAGAAAAAATTGAGTGGCAACAGGTTATGCAGAAAGGAAAGTTTCACCAGCCAGGTTGAACATAGATGGAAAACAGTTTCTTCCAGTTTCCAGTGTAGTATAGCAAAAACAAATATAATAATTTTCACCTAAGAAAATATTAGTTCTGCCGTCTGTCCTACTGAGAATTTAAGTACATAATGCTGATGAATTCATTGAAGAAAGATTAACAATATTTCAAACAGATATAAAGGAGATCACGTGGACTTAAGAAGACAAGAAAAGAAGCCCAAAAGACCAGGCTTGCCTGGTCTTCGGTGAAACAAAGGCTGAGAAAGGGTATAATTCATGGCCCTTTACTTCTTCTACCGGAAAAAGAAGTGAACAATGAGAATTTAAGTGTCATTCCTTGTGATTAAAACCAGAAATATATACTGTCTATTCTGCTTTGTTATCTTCTACTGAAGAGAGAATTCAAGGGAGAAGAGGAAGTAAAAGGCAGGTGATTTTGGCCTGACAGAATCATCCCTGAGCAGTCATTCCACCCGGCATCACTTTAATTGTGGCTTTTCTATAAAGCTATTTTTTGTTCCGTGCTACTGGGATCTCGGGGCTTCCACTCTTCAGCTATGCCTACCATGAGCTGAATCACAGTGTAAATGTCTAATTATGTCAACTAATGTCATGCATTCAGATTGCAGAACCCTCAGCTAGTCACCTAAGGTTTCCTTTACAGTCAACAGAAAGAAGTGGGACTTATGAGCACAATTGTCTGCCTTAACTTAAATTTGTGCTGCAACATCAGATAAATGGCATCCCAGAAGTGCATACTGAATGACTGGCTGAGAAATGGACTTGTAAAATACAGTAGATACAGCTCCTAAAAAAATAACAAGGGTAAAATAATTCAGTGCATTTAGTAACTAGGCTTTCATTCAGATACGTTGGTTTATTCCTTCCTCCCTGACAACCATCAAAATAAAACTAGCATTAGGAGCAGTTAATAGAAAAGGGGTTTCTGTGTTTAATTTATCCAAAGGGATGAAAATCAGCTGCCAAATATGAAAATTGTGATAGTCTCAGAGCACTGAAAGAAAGGAGTAAAAAAAAAAATCTCAACTATATAAAATCTAGTAAAACCTTTCATGTGATGTCACATTGAAAAATTGTTCATTTAACCAAGGACACTCAGATTAGTAGACTAATTAGAAAATGAGCTAAGCTCAGTACATAAATTCATAAATTAACTAAGGGACCAGAAAAAATTGAGTGGCAACAGGTTATGCAGAAAGGAAAGTTTCACCAGCCAGGTTGAACATAGATGGAAAACAGTTTCTTCCAGTTTCCAGTGTAGTATAGCAAAAACAAATATAATAATTTTCACCTAAGAAAATATTAGTTCTGCCGTCTGTCCTACTGAGAATTTAAGTACATAATGCTGATGAATTCATTGAAGAAAGATTAACAATATTTCAAACAGATATAAAGGAGATCACGTGGACTTAAGAAGACAAGAAAAGAAGCCCAAAAGACCAGGCTTGCCTGGTCTTCGGTGAAACAAAGGCTGAGAAAGGGTATAATTCATGGCCCTTTACTTCTTCTACCGGAAAAAGAAGTGAACAATGAGAATTTAAGTGTCATTCCTTGTGATTAAAACCAGAAATATATACTGTCTATTCTGCTTTGTTATCTTCTACTGAAGAGAGAATTCAAGGGAGAAGAGGAAGTAAAAGGCAGGTGATTTTGGCCTGACAGAATCATCCCTGAGCAGTCATTCCACCCGGCATCACTTTAATTGTGGCTTTTCTATAAAGCTATTTTTTGTTCCGTGCTACTGGGATCTCGGGGCTTCCACTCTTCAGCTATGCCTACCATGAGCTGAATCACAGTGTAAATGTCTAATTATGTCAACTAATGTCATGCATTCAGATTGCAGAACCCTCAGCTAGTCACCTAAGGTTTCCTTTACAGTCAACAGAAAGAAGTGGGACTTATGAGCACAATTGTCTGCCTTAACTTAAATTTGTGCTGCAACATCAGATAAATGGCATCCCAGAAGTGCATACTGAATGACTGGCTGAGAAATGGACTTGTAAAATACAGTAGGTGAGGTGAATCTCACTCTGTGTTTCTAACATACACATGTTAAAACAGGGGGTAAAGCTGTGTGGGGTACTGCATTCCGCAGGTACCACAGACTCAGGAGAAAATGAAAGCCATTCTGTGACAGAGATGCAGAAAGAACCGAGAACAGCCGTGGTTTGAGCCATTTATTTACTACTTATTATAGGAAGAACTGCACATGTTATCTGCAATTCTCACAGGACAAAAAAATAGCTCCAGAATGAATGCAAGGACTGAATTTGTTTAGGGAGTCCTTTTATCATCACAAGCTATCATCACAAGAATATGACTGAAATCAGTTTATATGAATCAGCAAATCCAGAGCAATGAATGTAGCTAGGCATGTACTTTGGGACAGTATTATGCCCTTTATAATTTTTGTTTACAGCTTGGCATTCTGAAGCATCATATAAAATCAACGGCCTTTACTGTTCACTGTACAGGGCTCTGAAATGCCATGAAACAGTGTGATGAGCAAGAATGAATGCTACCCAATTAACTTCATCTATAGACACATTCTGTCCTTGCAAGCGCATTATATACAGACTATGCTTTTGATATTTTCCTTCTTTTATGCACAGACAGCAAAGGCATGAACATTTTTCTGAGTTTGTAGCTGTGATCACAAATTATTTTAACCTCCTTTTGTTAGCTGTATGTAAACAACAATGCTAATGAATGTGGGTTGACAGATAAGCAACTAAATGAAAACTTTCCTCTGCTATTAATGGTTCTTTAATCAACTCTAAGATTAACTAAAAAATGACATCTGAAAAATATAGTCAGTTAATTTTGTAAGAACTATCCATAACAGTAATTGTTCCTTTGTGTATGCATATAGAATGTAGGTCACTGGAACTCTCATTTCACATTATTTTTTCTGAATTCAGTACAGAACAAAATAATCACAATTATCACTGTGAAATGAGCACATCCAGCTACATACCCCTGTAGATAAAAATGATTACATGGATAATTCATCATTATCTGTTTTGAGAATCTTGGGGCGTTTTAAAGCCAGATTTTCTGACACTTGGTTTTCTGTTTTGAGTAGCACGTGAATTTGCCGTAGACAATTCATTTCGCTGAGTTAATTTCTTGTAATGTCCAATGAAGCTCAGAAAGAAAAGTCATGGGTTTGTGAACACTGTGACTACCCAAGTCACCTGTGATACATTTAAATGAATAAAATCCCATATGCTAATAAATAAGGTAGTTATTCGTAAAGTGATACTCCTTGAATTTCAAACGTCTTACAGCGTTTTATCGAATGAAGTGCATCAATATATACTACTTTATGAAGTTACAAAATATGACATGCATCAGAGTAGTGCTATGATATGTGAAATAGAAAAAGAAATCTTCAGCATCATTTTAATATTTTTCATATATAATTATATTTTTTGGAAAAAATGGGATTCTGATATACTGCAATATACCAGAGTGCAGCCATCAAAATGAAATATGTCAATGTGAGATACTACTGTACTGTTGTAGAACAATATATCTCCATATTCAAAATGACCCAGGCATTTAAATCCTATGAGTTCAATAGCAAGGTGCTTGTTTATGTCAGCTGAGTTGATGTAATATACAAAAGTCATAAATGACAATATTTAATTGTCTTATCTCTCTTCAGTTGTTTAGTTAATAATGACCTCATATATTTAAAACCTAATAATTTTATTCCTTGCATTTTGTGAGATGAATGCTGTGGGTTTTTTAAAGGAACAGTTGTCAGCAGAATAGATCATAGAAGGCTAGTAATGTCTTTTTTAAAATTTGCTAAAATCATCTGCTCCTTAGCCTCAAAGAACTGAAAGAGCAACTGGGCTTCTGGTAACAACTCAAATGGATTTACAGGCTCATTTCTCATTTATCCAGATTTGATGTTGATCTAAGATGTCGGATGATTGGTTTTGGTAGGATTTTTGTTACATTCTGAGTGGAGGGATTTTCTTCACCATAAAGTCTTCACTGATTAATAGGAAGAAATTTAGGAAAAAATCCTTTATCTTGTAAATTAATTATTAAAAAGTAGATGATTCAAGATTCTGCTCATCACAGAAAATAAAAAAATTAGAAACTTACAATTTGATGTCCTGAACTGACTGTACTAAAGCTATTGATAAATCTTAAATCCAGGAAGTTTTTCCACATGTGTTTTAAGATTTGGTGTTATGCTATTTAAGAAAATTGTAATTGTTATAATATGTCATTTATTATCTAACTTCCATCATTACTTTGTTTTCTGGTGCTTTCATATGATTGTCCCAAGTTTTAATGGTAGGTCAATGTTTAAAAAAAAAAAAAAGGGGGAGAGAGAGGGAAGAAAACAAAATAAACCATGGATCAAGTCAGTTGCACTCATATTTCATAGGCGATAACAGCTGAATACTAAGCAAATTCTTCTTTGATCTCATCTCTTGCCCAGGTTACCCTGTCTAGAAGCTATGTAGCCAGGAACTAATACAAGTCAACGATGTGGCTGATCAAAGAGTATGGGCCATTGGTTCGGACAAGAGGAAAGACTTCCTTTTCTCAGCTTCTTTTCAGTTCTTATTTACAACTTGAAACGGTTGGAAATTATGTTTAACACAATCAACTACAACTATGGAATTCAAGCATTAAGTTATTATACTTGCCTTTCACACCTGGAAATGTGATTTTAAAGTCCTCTGAAATAAAACATAAAAATGAATTTGTAGATGGATCCAATGACTATTTTTAACCACAGTGCAAACATATCTGTCTTCTAGGGAAAATTGGAAGTTTTACTAAGTCAGGACTCAGGAATAAAATAGAATTCAGTTATCTCAGGACTGTTAGTACAAAGTGCTAGCTTACAGCAGAGGTGGCCATATTCATAAGAACTCCACAACTTGTCTCACATTTTAGTTGTTTCTTCCTATAAGATAGAAATGCATTTTCAAAAGATTATAAAATAATAAGAGGAGGAGTAAATTGCTCTCCAAAACATGCTTTCAAATTTCTGTTACACTAAGTATCTGCATAGGATTATGATAGCATAAAACATTTACTCCATAGAAGCCAGGATCAGCTTTCCAGTACCTCTCAATAGTGTAACTTCCCTGGTCTGCAGTTTAAAAAAGGGCAATTTTAAAAGAAAATGTGTTTCTTCTAATTCTCCCAGGATTTTAAACAACTGCAGGGACTTTGGTCTTGGTACAGAGACTAAGCATGAAACACTTCAGCTCCAAAGGAAAATGTTTTCAGGAAGTTGTAAGAGCACTGGGATATCATGGAAACTCTTCTATGACCTTCACAACAATGAAAAAAAACTAACAGCTGCTGCAATTAAGGAGTCCAGTGGAAGCAAAGTGACAAAAAACACTGTGTATCCTTTTTGATCTCTGTACTGTCCTGGTGCAGAGATTAATAAGCATGTGGACCGAATTCTATCACTTATGATGTTGAGTTTCAGAAGAAACTCCCATTATACATATCTGCAAGATAATTCACACTTTGGGTCATGCTGCTGCCATCGGCTCTGACTTTAAGATAACTATTTGGTCCATTATCTTGCGTGGGATGCATTATGTTCACTTCTATGATAATGGATTTGTACATTGACAAATCTCTGCATGTCAAAGTCACACTTCTGTTGTTGTTTTAGTTGTACTCTAAATAACATTGAGGGTATAATTTTGCTTTTTAAAGGAATATATAAATTGTGCTTTGTTAAAAAATTATGAGTTAGAAAACCTCTGAGAAGTCAGAAAGGCATGAAAAAGAATATGAAATAGATGCAAATTCTAAGCAGCTATTTCAACATCTACCTAAGAAATTACTAACATCCTTTATCTTAAAACTAAATGCATTTAAACTGAACCCTGGAATCACTCTATCTCATGTTATTTTCTTTAGCCAAATTTTTTCTATTTTCTCTACTCCAAATCTTAGAATTTTTATCACATGCAAAACAGCCAAATATATCCAGAAGTATTAGGCATATTTATTTTCCACATGGTAACTGGAAAGTTAGTATCTTTCTTAACCATTTAATTGTGAGTACTGTTCAGCTACCTATCAAAACTAAAACCTCTATTACTTCCTAAACCTCACCCTGAGATCCCACAGCTGAGAATTTGTGCAGGTAGTGCCTGAATAATAGTTATTACTGCCAATGATGATTTCAGATGTGCTGAATGCATGTGTCTTCATGAACAACTCAGCAAATCTAGAAAATGTGATCTCTTACTGCCACTTGTAAATACTAAAAAAATAAGATAAAATAAAATCATATTTTCAAATTCCTCTAAAAAAATCTAGAGTCCTGACCTGGCAAATAGATTTTTCACCAGTGATAATCCAGAATCTATTCCTAAATTTAATGGCAGGAAAAGTAATCCACCTAAACTGTCTTGAAGTACCAAAACTTCTGAAGTTATACCACTGATGTCATGGATTGCCCTGGTGTGTGATTCAGTGTGTTCTCCCACTGTCTCACTAGGTGGCAGACTCAAGTGGCTCCGGTTTGAAAGCATCATCCTTTCACGGGTCAGAAGGGAGTTTCATCGCTACATAAAATATGGTTCAAATACCCAAATGTAAATGATTTTTTAAGACATCCACTTAAGCTGAACCAATTCATGATTACTCAGCCCCAGGTTACTGTGAATTATTAAACAGAGTAACTTCCCAGGACAGTTCATTACATCTGGTGGATTCTTGGCACGTATCCACTTCACAAACCCTGTGCAAAAGACATGTTCTGTACTACTTCTTACGCAAAATAGTTAGTCTTACCCTTAAAATAACTAAATGTACTTTCAGCATTTTGTTAAGGGCTTTCAATCTCATGTGTAGAAACACTGGCCTTAAATGACCTTACTGCAAAAAATTAAAATAACCACGGCTACCCTTTAGCTGGAAAAAACAAACAGCAACATTTTTGTTTTTTTTTTTTCTATTACTACATCAATTTTAAAAGCATTCTTCAGGGTTTAAAAAATCTTGAAAAGAAAACTCATTCTGGACTTAAAACAAAGGAGAATTAATAAATCAGTTCTTTGCAAAGACTGTGGGTCTGAAAAGATGATGTGATAATTTAGTGCTCCCATGCTCCCACTCCAGGCCTGCAACCATTATCTGATAAACAGGTTTTAAACTGAGGATTTTGTAAGTTGCGAATGTGCCCAAACTCCCATTATTGCTAATGGAAGCTACCTACACGCTCACTATCTTTTTTTTTTTTAATTTCCTTGAAAAGTACATTATCTAAAGCACTTAGCACTGTGGTAGCTAATAGCAAACACGATTTAAACAGAGAAGCACTAATAATGTGTAAAAGGGATCTCAGTTTGTCTGCTCTACGTGACTCCGTGCTTCCGCCATCTTCACTCATTTTTTTTCTGTGATGTGAAACATTTTAATTTACACTGAATGTATAAATGATACAAAAAAGTAAAATTACCATGAGGAATAGCTTATTGCTCAGTTGGGGAAAGTACTAGCATTTATGGTCATGGCTTGAATGTGTCCTGTTGCCTATTTTAAAATTAGGTATCTTCACTGAGAGCAGAAATGCATAGCTTTATCAGTGAGATGGGAGCCTGACCCTGTTTGTTTAAGCAGAAAAGAACTGTCCTACCAGCTTCAGCCAGTCCAGACCAAGGAGCTTTATCCACACGGGGAATCTCCATCTAGTAATACAGGACGCTCCCCAAAAATCTTCATACATTTCAGCCAAGCTGCATGGTTGTAAATGAATGAAAGCTTTGTACCATTAACAAGATAATATGCCAAGGTTTTATGTGTTCTTTTTACTTTGTCCCAGAGAGAACAGGTTCATGCGATAACTCTACACATAGAGACAGAGACAAGCTACTTTATCACCTGCAAGTAGTCATGTCTTCAAGAAATCACACTTTTTCCAAAACTTTTATGTGAATATACTTAGTTTATGTGCGTGTATATATGCCTCCTTCTAGTACACAACTTTATCTCTGATCTTCCTGTTTATCTCTGATCTTCTCATTTTCTGAAGGCAGGTAGAAGTCAGCAATCCTTCCTCCCAAGGCCATGACTAATGTCCCTTGCATGGCTCAGCAGAGATGGTAACCTTTTGTTGTGTGGCGTCTTGCCATGTAAATCTTTGTAAGACCATCACACAGGCTGGGCTGCTGGGCTTATTTCCCCTCAAAGAACAATGTGTAACTCTTTACAGAAGCATGATGTGGGATCTGTGTAAGAGCGGAAAAGAAAGAGGTGCAGAGACAAAAGGCTGTTTATACAAAAGAGTTGTGTATTCTTTTATAGCATGCAAGAATGAGCTTTGATTCAAAGTGCAATGATTAAGCACGTATTGTTTAGTATAAATTATTTTCAAGTCATATTCATGAAAAGTGGTCCTTTACGTCTTTACTCAAATGTAAGTGGATAATCTCAAGATATGCAAAGCTATTTACAAAGATAACTTCTCAGATGAGATGTTGTTGCTGCTGGAAATAAACCAGTATTAATTGCTTTGACAGGCTGTTCCTAACAAAACAAAACAAAACAAAAAATAAAGAAGGAAAAAAAAAGAGATAAACAAGAAGTCTTATTTCAGGTATCTTTGTAGTACAACTATGTTTATTTGCAAAGGAAGACTACACTCTCTCCTTTTTTTCAAGGAGAATAAACAATAGGAGGCCATCTCTTTATTCAAAAAACCACGTCTGCTTTTGCAGTTAGTTCTGTGCTTAAAAGAAGCTGTCTCTGTCTCTCTCCTGGCTCCCTCCTACAGAAACACTCGCACTGCTTCCCTCATTGTTGAGTTGTTTTCAGCCCCACAAAAATATGCCCTGGCTTCATACTTGCTTACACATGGATATGGATGTATGAACACATGCAGTGCTTTGTTCATCTTAATTTAAATATTGCAGTTATCGTCTCCATTTATGCAAAAGAAAATTTCTTCAGCTACTTGGACCACCTTCTGTTCACAACTTGCAATGCTGACCTGTGTCTAGGCACAACTGTCCTAACATTTCAGGCACCAGTAAAGAAAAAGCGCTTAACTGCACCCTCAGATAGTTTCAATAAAACAGGGATTAACAAGTTATTTTATGCACAAGACTGGCAGCAACATCTTTTAACACCACAATTTCCATCTTTCAATTTCTCCACAATAACTGTCCAACGCCATGTATTTAAAAGCTGTTACTGGTTTTGCAACACATATGAAATACATTTGTATGAAATTCAGCCAGCATACAAAACAAAATAGCTGATCTAATTTTTGTTTCATTATTACATTAAAAAGAAAATAAATTTACTGGAAATGACAAAGAGGTATTTTCTTACAAAAAAAAAAAAGATCAGTCTCTTGCTTTCATTTGTATCCTTTACTACTTTTGTGGAATAAAAGAAGAAGAAAGGTCACAAGGCGTTTGTTAGCTATATTGCTTAGCTCTCACTTAATGTCTTTGTCTTTTATTTAAAATCAGTCTTTTACTACGTTGGTATGTATGTGTGCCTAGAATGGACACTGGGGGACATCTCACCTATCCTGTCCCTGTTTTCCTGCTTCATATACTGCTGTGATGGTTTTATCTCCATCCTACCTTTTAAGTCCTATACTTCCACAGAAAGTGGTGGCCTCTGACTCTGGGCATATTTGCTGACTTCAGGAATTTCCTCCTAGCCCAGCTATGCTGAAGCTTGTCTTTATGATGCCGTGTAAATTTACATGCCTTTTGAGGAAGAATATTTCTGCATGGGACAGTCTTCTGAGTTGTAGACTGAAGTGGACTGAGACATGGACCCACAGGGAAAAAACAGTAATTTACTGTTATCAGTATAAAAATGGAGAAAAAATAAAATAAAAAAATACTATGAACTGTAGTCACTAAACTATTACTATCATACCTGACTTTAACATAGGATCATTTGCTTTTTAGGGTTTATTTGATTTTTTTACTGTCTTAAGAATGCCCAATCTTGGTTATAGAATTAAACTATTTCCTTGCCAATGTTTTAGCCCTCCATTTTAATATTGATTTTAATTTATCATCAAAGGGTCTAACAATATTTGAGTGTTCAGATGAACTCCAAGATACTCTACCTCAAATCTAATCAGTCTCAGACATGAACTTTCAAAAAAACTCCCTTCTAAATACTGAAAATCCTGTACTGAAAAGAAAA
The DNA here is from genome assembly GCF_001431845.1 of Calidris pugnax. Taxonomy (NCBI): domain Eukaryota; kingdom Metazoa; phylum Chordata; class Aves; order Charadriiformes; family Scolopacidae; genus Calidris; species Calidris pugnax. The sequence goes on along the minus strand of NW_015090999.1, from coordinate 1,841,681 downwards.
AAAAAAAATAGAAAAAAAAAAAAGGAAAAAAAAAGGATAAAGAAAAATAAAAATATTTGATGAGTAATTTTTTAATTTTTTTTTAAAAAAGAAGTTAAAAATAGGTCTAAACTATTTGTTAAGAATACTTAAGTCAGGAATGAGGGAGCAAGAGACATATTTACCTTTTGTTATATTCATGTTCACATCATACACTTTTTCTCAGTTTGTCTAGTACATGTCTAGTACATGCTCTTCAGCATATCCATGAAAGCCAGACACTTTCATGATCTCATTTCAGACCTTATTTTTCTATTGCTTTATAGCTGAGGACTGTGGAAAACGGTTTAGAGAACATGAATGAGAGCTGCTCTGTGTCTAGAAGCAGCAATTTGGCAGTGAAAGAGAAAAGCACCAGATTATTAGCAAGTAATCAAGAAAGAGCTGGTAATCAGAAAGTTGTTTTTATCCCTTTGAGTCTTGCTGTATTGAGTTTCCATTCTCAGCAACCAAACTGCAACATACTTTCTACCGACAGATAACACTGTACATCCTGTGACACCTGGACTTCAAAAACTCTGGAAACCTAAGTTCTCTACCTCATCAGTGATAGAACCAACCAAAATCCCTCTGCTATATCAAGTGACAAGATAATTTCATCACTGAAAAACAAAGTCATAGCAAACATCTCTTAAAATAAGTTATGTCACAAGGACTGAAAGCAACACCTTTATTTCTATGACCACCACTGATGTTTTTATATTATCTATTGTACCACTCTGGTAGGAAAACCTGGCAGAAGATCAGATCAACTTTTATCATTCAAACAAGTGTTGTCATTCAGTTCTGAGAACTTAAAAGAATTAGTTGTCCTGCCTGTCCTTTGGAAATGCCATTATTTGGCTTTATTTGCCTTTTTTTGTTCTTCCTTCCCTTTTTCTTAAAAATCAGTTAAGCCAAAAAAGTCAGTCCTACAAACCATTCCGTTTCCAAGGGCCAGTAATTACCAAATATCTTGGCATGGTCTCTGTATTTGTGCCTATACTATACAGAATTAATCAGTGGTGCTAGGGAGAAGTCCATCTGGGCCCCAATCTATTTAGACAGCAGTGCTCCAAGACTGCACCCATATAGACACTTACATATGTTTTCACATGCCGCCGTTCTCTGTTAAACCAGAGCAACCATGGGGCTGGAGCCTATTAGCCAGATAACACTGGGATCATGCAGATCAAACACGCTCTTAGAAGTTCACACTGCTATAGACATAGTTGTTATTGTAAGAGTTTCTTAATGAAATATTAACAGAATTAAATAGAGCATTATGAGAGTAAGTGAAACCCTTCATATTAGGCTATCAACCTGCTTCTCAAATACACTTTTCACAGTGGAGTTTCTCTGAAGTGCATGTCTCTTTTGACTGTTCCTATCTAAAAGTTCCCATTACACTATTTAATTTTTCAGTACTGCTTTCCATTTATTTTTTCATCTTGTTGTTATTTAAAATACATTTTTCCTTTCTTTCACAACCTGGTGCTGCTGTTGGGGACAAGGAAGTTCACAGGAAAAGGAACAAAACCAGACAGATTAAAACATTTCTAGCAGTCAACACTGAATCTACAGTAGGTACAATATTCAAGTCACTAAAGATTGTTGCACCAGTACAGGCAATTTTAGCGTGTGAACATACAATCGTTTGATCCAACTTTCAATGAAGAAAATTTAAATCTGTCCCTTATCTTGGAATTAGAATTGGCCTACGGATAAAATTGTGATTAAGACTATCCTGATGTCTCTCTTGCCCTGTCAATCATTTCCTGTACCCTTGTATACATCATTATGTGTATACAGAGAGAAAGACTTTTTTCAGTCTGTAAAATGGGAGAATGAATGTCTTCTCATCTGATGTGGTACTGGGAGTTTAGGGCTAATTCTGTATTTTAAATTTGATTTGAGAATCATGGATTCTAGCCAAACAAATGAAATTACTGTGAGTAGCCCACATCAGTGAGGTCCTTAAATTGCTGTCACCAGGCCTCTACTTATGTAGTTATATATATCTATATAAAATGTGTCTCACTATAAATAACAGGATGTACATAGATGACACAAAGTAGTTTAAAAAACCCAGAATCATATTCTGACCTCTCATGGTTTTTACAATGTACAATTGAACTTGGTTTTTATAAATCAGCTTCATTCTGTGAACACCCATAAGTTATAGTATTTTTATACACTGTTGAAAAACAACCATGACTTCAGTTAGTGTAAGAAATTGTAGGATGCTATATTCATCAAGAACAGCCATTATCAAAGCTGCACTGGTCAATTTTTTACAGATAGACTAAATATGTTGTTGCTTCCTTTCCTATTAGCTAAATACTATGAGTATGAGTTACTGATTATTTAAAGAAATGAGCAGTGTTGGACAAGCTTGTGCAGTCTTCCTTCATTTCATGCACAGAAAATAAAACACAAAGTTCTTAAAACTTCCTAGCTAGTTAAGTGTGGAGAGTCCTACAAGTACAAATGACTGTTCTTTTGATTTGCTGTGAATGCCCTCTTCTATATTCCATTCAGGACTTCTCAGGAGTAGGGGAAAAATTAAAAATAATTTCTAAATTTTACTTGTTAGACTTTTATTTTAATTTTTCTTTGGCAAAATTATACTAAAATCCTTCTTTAAGGTTTTTTTTAAATAATTTTTTTTGCTGTCCTAAAATTTTTGAGATTGACAGAAAAATATCATTCCAACAGAAGAAAAAAATCGAAGTGCTTATTTGAAGAATGTCAATACAAAAACTTTTTGTCTTTTTTTTTAATAGAAGCTCATGATTTCTTTTTACTTAATATACCTATAAAAAGCCTGTACTTATTCATCATTGCCTAATTCTGAACATACAACATGAGATGCAACAGTTGCAGTACCGGATACTGCCCAAAGTCCCAATTTCATTGTTAACTATTTTTCTTAGCAAAAAAAACTTCCTGAATTTCTTTCTCTCCTTTTTTTTTTTTTTTTTTTTTTTTTAAGGTAAGAACAGTTAATATAGACATTTGTTTATGTGAATTCTTGCAGTTGTTTGTTTTTTTTAATGATTCTGAATACAAAATTAAGCAGTAACACAGTGTAGTTAGTATAGTATAGCAGTCATACGTATATATGCATATTTTTCCAACTAGGTATTGTATGAGAGTCATTCCTTGTAAAATTGCCTGGGTATTTGTAATGTTTACCTTTTAAGTTTGTTTCAATATATCAGTTATGTTTTTATCAGCTTTTGAAACATGAAGTAGACCTACCTAGTACATATAAAAGTTGTAGCTAAAGCTGAGAATCTCTTCTTTTTTTTTTTTTTTTTTTTTTTTTTTTTTTTTTTTTTTTTGTAAATTACGGTCTTATAATATTGTCCCACCTATCAGGATTTTGAAATATAAACTATTTTTGCTTTGTCTATAGAACATGTACATGTAGATTACTAGCCTGCAGCTAATATATTCTACAGCAAAGGTCCACATTCATACACACACCAGCAGTAGTTTGGAGCATTACAGCAGTAAATTAAAATCTTCATAAAATGGGAAAAGCATGATTCTTTAATATCCATGCAGCTTCTTTGAGAATGTCTCTGGAAAACCCCTTCTGTATGTCTAGGTCATTGTCCGTGCCTCAGTTCTTTCAGCATTAAAAATCAAACAATAGCTGCCACCGTGCTACACTCAGCTGCAAGTTAAAAAGCCCAGTTTCTCATCTTCATCTCTATCACTATATGAAAATTTTAGTCAATGCCCAAATATCTATCCAGAGGTTGTAAAAGGTTTCCTTCTAAGTCAATGAGATGTGACTTGTATGAATTGTGACTGAACTGAAACTCCCTGTCCTGGAGACAACAACCAGCAGTAATCAGATCCGGTGGTAACAGTGGTCTTCTGGTTGTGATTGACATGCCTCTCACCACATCCTTTAAAGTTTCCAGGTTTTAAAATTACTTGGTTTTGAGGGTTCGGTTACGAAATTAAAACAACAGTCTTCTTTTGTATTTACTTATCTTAGTTAGAGATGATAACTAATGTAGCCAACTAGCTAACTAAGGCTAAGACTGCTATTAACATTTTCATGATTAAGAGGGTCAAACAGTTTATGAATACATAAATATATATAAGGATAGTTATATAAAATTTGAAAGCAATCTAAAGATCACTGTGGTACCAATGGAGACGACATGTTTAACAATTAAGTATACTTAGCTCTAATTTATTAAGGACAATAGAGAATAACCAATTATTGTTTTTTCAACTAGTTTTAATTACAATAACTAGGGATGATGGCAGGGCAGAAAGACATAAAGGTCTCCAAGGACAAAGAGGGGAATATACCCAGATCTTATTGGCAAGTAAACATGTCAGAAACTAATAGTAACTATAGTAAAAAGGCTGAAGCTCTAATTATTTAATGAATAGAAACTTTTAAGCTGTTAAAAACTGATGGAAAACAGTACTAAATTGGAAATGAGCTGATTTGTTCCATTACAGTCAGTAAACATACCAGCTAGAGGTTTCCATAGAGCCATTAACTCATCAAATGCATAAACTATTCATCGAAGTACACAGTAGTCCAGTCGACAGTTGCAAACACTTCAGATCTACAGCACTTGTAGACTACTATTGCTATGGAAACCTTAATTTGCATTCTCCATTTATTTTTATTTTAGGTTTGAAATGTAAATAGCCTACAATATCATTTTGTATTGCACAATTAACTTAAATGGAAAACAAAAAACTAAAACAAGCTATGCAAGTATTAAGATTCCATACACTTGTCTTTGGTATCAGCTCACAAAATCCTAGTTTTTCTCTTCTTTATGGGTTTTCCCTCTATAAACTGCATTTATTTAAAAGAAAAAAGGTAAAATTTAGAAAAATGAGAGAAACGGAATGTATTTCTTTAAATATAGAAGAATTATGCACACAGAATAAATTGCCAGCTAGATTACTAACAGAGACTAGAAAAAAAATTTAAAAGCCATTCCACCTAAAAGGTAGAAAGATGAGCATCATGGGACTCCAGAATCAGTGCAGAATGCAAATTTCTCAGTTTACATTACCACAGATTTTACCCATATTTTGTTCAGGAACATTTTCGAGGATTTTTTTCATATGTTAAATGTGATTTCAGATAAATTACATGTAATACACAGTTGCTCCACCAATATGTTGCAGACTGAAATGTTCATGCCAGGTAGGTGTTTCTACTATGAGATCCTTAAAGAAATAACCTTGTTGTGCCAATGTATAGGATACAGAATTACAGACTGAAGCTCCCAGGAAATATTTTTTTGTGTGGTGCACAGGTTGCCTGCACATGCAGTGGAAATTTCAGTGCTTCCAGGGGTGGATTTACCAGTCATGAAGAGAGGCACCTGTGTGCTGCATACACGGTACCATACATTGAACTAATATCTTCTTCCAGAACTAATGCAACTTCCAGATTTATTGCACATGATTTTATAAAGCATTCAGCACTATTTCCACTTGGGAATTTTCACAGGAAACATTCCATCTTTAGCCTGTGCCAATCACTCTGTGGCACACATACAAATCAACAACTATCAAATTATGCCACTGGGACAAACCACAGCATCTCTTCGTGCTTCCTATCTCTTTAATTAGGGCACATCCCTAATGTCCACTTAATGCCAAGCAAGATGGTAAATCCACAATTCACTATAGTACAGTATCTTCCTTCCTAGTTTGGTCAATGATATATTTTAATTCACAGGGAAACAGTTTCATTATTTCTATGTTAACTAATTATTACAAAATTGAGAACAACTAAATCTATCATCATGATAAAGTACTTAAATAAAATCACAGAATTAAATCTGAAGGTCTTGTGCAAATCTTGCAGTTTTTTTACACTTGAAAGAAAAGGCTTATCTGTTCACTTAAATCAGAGATACTACAACTGTGAAACTCATTTCATTGTGACATTTTGTTTTCCAGCCAAAACCAAGGAATCTACAACTTGTGAAAGAGAAATTAAAATATTTTCCAGATATTTGGTATTTTTGCTTTCTTTATTCGCATTGAAATTCACAGGCCAGTAAGAATTCAGTTCCCCTTAACTGCCTGCTATTTCTTCTAATCATTTCACAAGTTTCCTTAACCTGGAATATCATGAACAGGAAATGCCTTGCCACTCTCAACTAAATGTGTTATCGTATCTGGAGGCAATGATGTTAGCAAATAATACATCAGAGAAGATGGCAGTTGGTGTTCAATGCAAACCACAGGTCAATGTGGTATACTGTTAGTAGACATAATAAATCATTAAGAGGAACTACCTACGACACTTCCAGGATGTATGTTAGCCCTACATGGAATTTTTATATCACAATCCATAAATATCTTCTTAATTACATACAAAGTGACAAAATCATATGCAATAATCTATAGCTTTGGGGGTTTTAGGTAGAAATTACTGCAGGAACAGAAAAAGAAAGTCCTTCTGTTCTTTGCTGTTTTAACCTTTCAGGCTGAAATGCTTGACTTAGCAATTCATTTTAACTGTTAAAATGAGTTCGTGACCTATATGTCAAATGTACAGTCTATCTCTTAATTTCTGTTTGAAATCTAATTAAATGCAAATTGATAAGCAAATTGCCAGTAATTCATATAAAAATCTTGTGTATAAATTCTTCCAAAGCTGCCATCCATTTCTGGTGGAATTAAAAGGGTCTTTTTACACCAGGAAAAAGCATTCCCAGGTCTAATACTGCAAAATAAAGCTTTGTTTGAGCCATAGCAAACACTCAATAGATTCCTAGACCCTGAACAGCTCAATTTGTATCATTAACACAGTGCAAAAAAGCCACTCTTCACTGAAATTAAAGGGATTTTCGGATACATATCCTTATGCTGTCTTTTTAACAATTGGTCTGTATGATCCCACATGTTTACTCTAATCCAGTCTGGGTGAACTACCTTTGGTCTGTGAGGGTCATCCTGAACCTGCTTGACTCAAGGGGGCCTACAAACCTATAACCACTTTGATTGATTTTGGCATGAGCTAAATCTTGACTAAATATTTTTTATAACCTTTTTAAATGGAGAGAGAAGTTTCATCACTCTACTGCTTAAGTAGTAGTTAATTATTACAGACATTTGTACTTCAGTTATATTCTGAGGTGCAGCCTCTGCCCACAGGACAAGCATTCTGCTCTCAATCATCTTGGTGGCCATCCTCTAGGTTTGCCCCGGTCTGACGATGCCTTTCTTGCTCTGGGTGAGGAACTGTATGCAGTAGTCTGCATGTGGCCTGAAAAATTGAAGACAAAGTGGAACATTCAGTCTCCTGGCTACAGTCACCCCGATACACTGTTAGCCTTCACTGCTGCCAGGGCATGCTGCTCACATCTGTTTAGACACATTGCTTCCAGAGGTCAATGATTTCCCTGGAGACCAAAGGAAGGAAAGTCATTCTGTCAAAGGACCACCCTCTAGTTGGCCAGATATCTTTTTTTCTTCTTTTAGGAGGTGGGTGCAACAGTTACCTTTTCCATTCATCCGGCACCTTCCCTGATCTCCACAACCTTTCAATTACCATTGAGTAAAAACATCCCAGATGTTGCAAAGCAACAAAACTCCCATGAAAGCACGTCTGGCTGGCAGATGGGTGCCTCCATCTCCTGCAAGAGGGAATCTCTGACCTCTATCACCCGCCATTTCCTTCTGGAGCCCATGATCACAGAGTACGGTGAAAATCCTAGTCAGCATGGTATAATTTTTTTTTTTTTTTAAAGATTTGAGGTATGGCTTATATCTGTTGCTTGACCATGAGAAAATTAGTTAGATCAAAACTGGGAGTTCTTTGCAAATTCAGCTCTGTGTGTACAAGCCTTCTCTACCACTTGAGTAAAATAGTTAGGAACTACTTCACAGAAATTACTATTATAATTTTGGTTGAAAAGTTTTAACTCATTCTCACTTCAATGATTTCACAGTAAAAAAGGAAAAATCCTATTTCCCTGCTGTTTGCCAATGCCTATGTGCTGTGGCTATCTAGAGTTTCTCCATGTGTTTCATTTTCAAGTCATATTGAGTCCACAATGACTAGCTATTCAGACTTCTATCATATTATTGTTACCTATATCTTTTACTAAAAATCCTGTCAGGCTCATAACTTTAATGTCCCACGAATTTTCACTTTATATTCCCCACAAATGGTGTTGAATGGCTTGACATCAATGGTCTGTAGAATCAGCCTGAATTCTCTTTTGGAGCACATTGTGTCAATCAAATACAAACACTTTATCTGCACAGGTTGTCCTAGTAAGATCTATGAGACTATTCATGTTATTAAAGGAACTTATCCACATATCCTGATACTAAGTGAAAAACATGTGTTTGATTGTATACATTGTACTCAGTCACATTCTACAAATGCATAATCTAATATAAATGGTACCTATTAATTACTTCGGTTTATGTGATTTTTTCCCTCTTTTTTTCCTCATTTTTTTTGGTAGCTATCCATGACTATAAAACCTTTTGCAAACTCCATTCCGGTTTCCCCACTCAATAAGTATACGTTCTGTCTCACTATCTAAACCTTTTTAAATTGTTAGGGTTGTTCTTTATTTAAATTGTAGGGTTTTCAAAATATAAATTTACTTCACATTGTGCATACGTAAGGCCTCACAAATGACTGCCTTAAAAATAGCCATTTTTTTTCTTCTGCTCAAACAAATCTTTCTGAACGTGAATTCAGAAATAATGACAGGACATATTTTGTCTTCAGTTTTTACATTTATTGCTCTCTCTCAAAAATAGCGTAATACAAATATATTTAAATTGGAAGCAAAGAGAATGTTCCTAAGAGAAATGAAGCTTCTTGGGTCTGTAAGGAAGGAATGGCACTAGGAAATAAAATAAGAAAAATAAGGGGAAAGAAACTACAAAACAAATTAAAAAACCCCCACAAATTTCAAAACATTGAAGATACAACACATATTACATTTCTTGTTGGTGACAGCGTCTCAAAAAATATTAAAACCATATATAACCAAAGTAGACAGACTAAGAAATATTCAGAAATAAACACTGATAGTTAAAATATTCTTACTTCTTAGCTTTCTCAAAACACATATCTGGAATACCTTGTAGTCAATATATTGTGAGTTCAACTATTTTTCCAAATTAAGATTGTTCCCATGACTCCTAGGATTTCTAGAGGTAGCCGAAATTCTATGGTCACACTATGATACATAACTACAGTTTATACGGTCTAGTTTCTTCTTATTTTTCTTCATTTCATATTCTATTTAATGCTTAACCTTCAGATTAAGAATATAGTTCTAGGACTTATTCCATTTCTATGGAAATGATTTGCAAAATAACAGAAAGTTTCAGACAGGAAATGTGTATTGAGTTAAATATTACATAAAAGATTGTAAGTCCCATTAAGTGGTTTATCAGCTAAATAGGTAAATTTCACCAACTAAGAAACGGACTTCCAATTTTAAAACTTTCCCAATAATCTCCACAACTGTCACAGCTAATGTTAATTATTTGTTACATGCACAAGTTCATCCAGTTATTTGTATGAACTCTAAATTGATTGTGCAGACAGAACAAAGAGTATACTTCTTAGGCACTTTCCTGGAAATCTTTATTACTTTTTGTATCTCATTATTTTATTATTCTGAACCCATACATTTGGCCAAGACATGCACTTTGCTTAATTTTCTTCAGATCTGAAGTACAAATCTGAAAAGGATAATTACAATTCTTCCAGAACCGTATGGAATAAGGCTGAGCCTTGCCTTCAGTGATTTTAGTCTTTTGTGACTCACAGAGACAAAAGACTCACACAATGACTACAGCTAGTGACTGATCGAAGTCCCAAACACATTGTGTTCTTGCAAAGGCATAAATATGTTCTGTGTTCCTACTTGCTCTAAAGCATAGTAAGTACAATAGAACTACTCATGTAGGTTAATGCAAGCATTTGCAGCATTTCTTAGTGCTCTCTCATTGTGTTAACCCTAACAGCATAGTCCCTTCTTTTACAGGATTACTTTTCCTGCTCATTTTTGTAACATTCAAATTGAAAAAATGGAGCTTTTGGATTTGTTTGTAAACAATTTAGCAAAACGAAATTCTGTTGAGCTATGTCGATGGGCTTTGGATCACATCCTTTACTCCCATTCCCAACTAAATTTGGTATCATACACAGTACATTTCTTTCCTAAAATATCCCTGTCCAATCCGTAAAAAAACAGACACAATGTCAGAATAAAAGTACTTTTTTAACTGAAGGGGTTTTGTTCCTTACTCCATAAGATGAGCTTAAACAAATAAATAGAAAGAAGAACTTGTGCTGAAGAGCCTTTTCAATTTGCTTCAGTTTAGCTAAAGTGGCAGATGGCAGCTATCTCTGTTCTTCTCCCAGTCCTGCTCTCTGTATGGCTTCTCTCCGCTGTTCAAAGGAACTCCACACTCTATACAAATTATTCCAGAAAAAGGAATATTAAGGTGCTGACTGAAAGAAGTGCTTTCATGAAAAGCAGGAAGCTGCTTTGGGGAGTAAAAACAAGCTCTTTGTTGACGGAACAGGACAGGGCAGGGGGCAGAGCAGCACAAATTTGAGTGGCAACAGAATGCACCAGAATTTTAGTATCACCCTAAAGCACTTACTGGTATTTCTGACTAAGCCTAAACTACAATAATATTCAAATAAAAACTGATGCAAACATTTCTTAGTCTTTTGCTACATTAAGAGTAATTGCTCACCTCACAAGATGTTTTGATGAAAGGATAATTCAGCTTGTTCATTTCTCAGGACCAATTGTATATTATATTTTTTTGGTGAATGTTCATTTGAATAAAAAAAAAAATCATTTCCATGTGTCTCAGGACCAATTGTATATTATATTTTTTTGTGAATGTTCATTTGATTAAAAAAAAATCATTTCCATGTGCTTCTTAGTTCTCTTTAATTAACATTATAAGTCCAAATTCATGGCATTTATTTCAAAGCAAGTGCAAAATTCTGATATGAATGTCGTGGCTTGAAATACTAACTCAGAATTTCTTTAAGTAAAACTAAATATTTCTGAAAGTATAATTTATTTCAAGTATTACAGAACTTTTTGCATAGATTGTTACACTCATTTTCAATAGGGAGCTTCTACATTATTATTTCTACCAATTTTTGTCCACTACAACATAACTAAAGATTGTAGTTCCTATTGTTGCTTCACTTACTAAGAGTTTGCTTCTGGCATACCTAAGGATTTGAACATCATCCACATTCCACTGTGCTGGGTGCTGTATATACGCAACAGTAAGACATCCTGAATTACCACGCTTACTCTAAATGCAGGAAAAAGCTAAGAGGGGAATGGGAACATCTTATATTTAAGTTACAAAATAATAAAGCTAAATATTAATTACACAAAATGAATTTGTGAAGGATTATGATGTTCAAATTATTTTTAATTTTCCTAATTTTGAAGCGATAATGCTTTAAAGGGGATTTTTTTCCTTCTTCGTTCACTTTCATTTTTTCCATTAGAAAGTTACAAGACAAGTTTAATAAAAATGAAAGCAGAGAACAAAAACACTAATTCTTTCCCTTTTTTCCTTAATGAAAAATAAAAAGATAGAAAAGTGCTATGGTCAAAGAAAACTGAAATACAGGATAAAGATGAGAAGTAGAATGCAGAATAGAGATTTGAAAAGAATGTTTTCAATCATTTTCTTCAGAAGATAGAAAAGGGAGGTAAAATTATGGAAATAACATCTAAAATCTTCAATTTGTCTATACTTTTTTTTCCCACAAATATAGCTCCTTCTCTAAGATTAAAAAAATAACCATGAAATACATGAATCAATAGAAAGGCAAAAAATGCTGGATTCTATTTTTTCAGTAACCTATTCCACAAACCAATGTATTTACCTCTCCCATTTATCCTGAATATACAGCAAAAGTTATGTCCACGGTCTTCAGAAACATTTCTATTAACCCTGGGGGGAAACATTCAGTTGCCCATATTTCAGGATATGGTTTTGCAGCATGGCCTGAGCTGAACAGCTTTCTCTTTCTCGAAGGAGACTGTTTTGCTATTCCCTTCCATCTGCACCACCCCACACTCCTACAGCTTACTTAGAACAAGTGCTGGTGTTAATTTGATCACAAGATAAACTGATTCACCTCATTTAAATGGCAAAAAAAAAATAATCCAATGTTTCAGAAAAGAATAAATAAAGGGGGCTGTAGGGCAGGGTTTTGCCAGGTTAAGGAATTGAATCTGCTGCAATCACACAAAATGCTAAAGCGGGCACAAGACAAAGAGTAAATAACACAGCTGATAGCAGAAGCAAGTAGAAGAAGGAACCAAACAAAAGATGGACCAAATGAGCTGTTAAAAATGGAAAGAGGGGTGTTTTTTTCATTTATGTTTTCTTTTTCTTCTACTGTTAGCCAATAATTTGGCACAAATGTAAAAGAAATCAATACAAATGAAACTGAGCAGGTGTTGTCAACTCATATTTAGCTTTGAAGTCTGTTGCTTCTACGCTAGACTTAAGAAGGGCTTGTACATTGGTTTTGGGGAATTTTTTTTCCAAATATACAGGCTATTTTAAGAAAATATATTGCCTCTACCTGCAACCCACATCTTTTCTCAGAACAACTGACAGCTTGGTTTGGTGAGTATGACAGAATGCTTAAGACTGCCTGTAATATGCCAATGTACGGACAAGACGTTAAAATTGTTAATTTTTGTTGATGCTGTCAGAGTTTCAGCTGAAGACATTAAGTAAAACAGTGGTGGCTATGTCCTCCTCATGAGATACAAAGCCTGAGTCAGAATTTTCAGGATTAGGGACTGTGATAGTGACAGTTTGCAGAGGCTAACCTGGTACTGTTTAGGTGCATGTTACGTTACCAGGGTGTTAGAGAATTCCAGGCTGATTGTAGGCTGTTAAAACTTCTGCAAGCAAGAGTCAATCCTATCTGAAGTGCAGGAGAGGGTGTTTGTGCGTGACTAAGAAAACACAGGTGTAAAAAGATGAAGATGCAGCTGAGTGCATTACAAATGGGAAGGTAGCTGGGAAACTACAATAAAAAAAAGTGTGTCAAACAATTGCAGAAGTCTTGGCCAGCTGACAAGACCTGCCAGTTCAGCTCACCCTAAGGAGACTGCTGGTACTTTTCTGTGGAAGTGTGTAAGAAAAACTGGGTCTTGGTGTCAGGCAAAAGAAACTCATGGGTCTGCTCTCACTGACAGAGACATAAACCTCACTTTAGAGAAATAGTGACAGTCTCAAGTCACCCCTAAAATAAATTATTTTCACCAACTATTCAACTTATCTATGTTCCCAAATTCATTTGGTATATATTCTGTACAGGAATGGTCATGGAGAAGTGTGCTAGTGATGAATCCCATTGCTTGCCATCTATGACACAAGGCCACATGCATGTTTTTTTCAAATGTGTAAAAAAGTTTTTTGCACCGTTTGATTTGGTCATTTCTATCCGTGCTATTTTGAAACTGTAAAACTCATCATTGTAGTCTCAGGATTACATTATTTGCTCTCAGTTGAGCAAAAGATATACACTGGGGCCAGAGTTAACAGAAACTGAATTCCTTAAGCTTACAGGATAGCATTTTGGGTGACAGTTATATAGTCTTTCTGCTTGCCCAAGCAGTATTGTTTGTTATTTTACATCTACTACATATTTGGCAAACCTGCTTTCAAAAATACCAAGTATTTGAGTTTTCACTGCTTCCCTTGAGAGACTGTTCCACAGCCTAATACATTTAGCTGTCAAGAAGTAAAAGACTAATTCTGAGCATTTTCAGTTTCAGTCTGAATCTTTTGTACAGTTCTGCCTACATTCATACTCCAACCTGCATTAGCTACTTGTTATCCTGAATTATTTTTTTTTCAGAGTTTTGCTATACTAACATTGCAAGTCTTAAATAATACATGAGTAACCCACATCAGGGACCAACTGGAACTACTAAAGCTGGAACTGTTGACTGTTTCTAAATATTGTATAATCTTGAGAGAATGAGAGGAAACACATTTTCTTTCAAAGGCCTTTGCAGAGGGAGACCTCTTAGTGTGTGTCAGATTACATCTCTGACATCCCTCTGGGTGAACCTCAACAGTTTAACTTCCTTCCAGAGCACTATTTAGCTTGATGTAGATGTTTACTTCTTTTTATCAAACTGTGTGCATTTTTTTTTTCAGAAATTTCACTATAATGTCTTTTTCAGTGTATTATATTTATGTTGAGAGTTCTTTGGAAATTAACTTGAATGAATTGCTAATCATATTTTATTTCTCTCAATCTAAAAATAACGACAAAAATTTTATAAATGTATTCAATGATCTTCCATCAGTCATCCTTTTAAGTCATCTTTCAGACAGATGAAATACACAGAACAATTTTTCTTTTTTATTTCTTTTTATCTACTTTAAATAACTTTGTTCATTCATTCTGTGCTTAGCTATTTTACTTTTTACAACTTGATGTCACCATTAATGACTACTCATAATGTGGTATTATGTCTTAAAACATCATCTGCTCATTGTTTTAATGGAATTTTTTTAGTACACATATTTAAAAAGTAAACAAATTATTCTGTCATACTTTCAACAAGTCAGAAAAAGATCATCAGCAAGTAAAGGGATAGATTTTTACCATCTAATTTCTGTTTTGACTTAATAGTTCATGGTTATTACAATCTGAAAAGATAATAAAAATAGAAGGCTACCTGAGATATAGTACTGATAAAGTGCTGTGTCACTGTCAGCTCTTCAGATCCTCAGTGGCATAAGAAGGTTCAAGTTTTTTATTTGATAGTAGCTAATATCTACAAATGAGTACATCCCAGTCAATCAGACCCCCAAGTGTTAGTTCATCCAATTTTAGAAATAAGGATCTGCCGTGACGTTCAGTTTTGGGTTATCCAGAAGAAGGAACTGATCCAACCTCAGAGGATGCAAGGAGGTCTATCAGCTGATTAGCAGCTGACTCTGGTCACTGTCAGTTCAATAAAGTCAGTAAGTGAGGTTTTTGGTCCCTTTATCCAAAGGTTGACCATTAAACTGCTCCTTGCTTAAAAACAATCATAGTTTTTTTTCTGAGAGTAGTGAGATATATGTTACCAAACTTCAATTCAGCAACTTAAAGTTATTAAATGTATTTTGAAGTATTTTAAATACTAATAAAACATTTTTTCAAGGATTTCTATCTTGTTCTAAATGCAGAGAAGATTGTCTTATTAATTTTTTGTAGCTAAGCTGAACTCGTACCTTCTCAAATTTGTGGGTTTGGACCTATATCTCAGTATTAAGTTTAACTGGAGGAAACTTAAAATATTCCTATCAAATAATATGTCCTAGTACCCTGTGAACAATGCTAATTTAAATTCTTGCCAGTAACCGATATTAAGGTTAACCACCTCCTCAGGAATTGCATTAAGCCTGAGGTTGATAGATATAACCAAAACCAATTTGAGCAAAGTAATTTAACAGGCAGCAGATGATATGCACAGATGGGATTTCCCAATTGTATCACTTTGGGGGTAGAGCTAGTGTTATGAAAAAAATAAGTCATGCCATTTCATAGATGCTTTCCATAGGAACTCCCCTACAGAACACTGTAACTGATAGGATTTTTGTCTCAATGCGTTTAATCAATGCTTTTTGACCTGGAGTGGGGAGAAAGGTACAGGAACCTTTCCAAGTAAATCAGTATTTAATACGGATTAATTTATACCTTTACTTTTGGACAGTAATATGTCCAAACTACAGAAAAGCAGAGAAATCATATTGATTTAGTTGCTGCCTTAGATTACTTTTTTCAATCAACTTGTTCACCCGTGCCTCACACACTAATGAGCAACTGTTCCACTTCAGCTCTTAGCAAATCATCTAGTAAAGTAAAATTACCATCTAAAATGACATAGGTTAGATGTAACAACAGAAAAACTAGGTTCAAACTACAAACCCATATTTTGTAGTAGATGTATAAGTACACATCCAGGTAAGTATACAATTCTCATTGACTTTCTGTGTTCTTGTTATGTAAGCATGTGAATGTTAAATATGAACTGGGAATTTGTATCATCAAAACCAAAATATAAAGGACATAAATATTTATGGTCCTTATTTAAATAAACACAGCTATTTATACATGGTAGCAACAGCAAGTCGGGGTCCCAATGTACTTAATGTTCAATAAATACAGAAAAAACCACACAACATATCCCCATTCCTCAGAAGAAAGGATAGAAGCCTTCCTCATAACTTCCCCATTGAGTATTTACAGTTTTGTCGGCAAAATTGTTTGTTTGTTGGTTGATTTTTTAAAATCACACTTAGAAGACAAGGATATTGGATATAACATTACAATATATCCTAACAGAAAGACACACA
Source organism: Calidris pugnax (assembly GCF_001431845.1). Taxonomy (NCBI): domain Eukaryota; kingdom Metazoa; phylum Chordata; class Aves; order Charadriiformes; family Scolopacidae; genus Calidris; species Calidris pugnax. Next base: position 1,825,244 of record NW_015090999.1, on the reverse strand, counting down.
CAATCTTCCTTGCCTTGCTAGCTGAAACCTACATGTTCCCAAAAACTTACCTAGGACTTGCTCACACCGTAGGTCCCAGAGAACATGGTTGGAACCCACTCCAAGTCATAGTTGAGATTTACCTTTAAAATAGACTAATGTTTGGTCAACAACACACTCCAACTTACAATGATAATATTGAAAGAACATACCAAACCATGGGAAAACTAACTTACCATTACCATCAGCCATCTGTGGGCGGAAGTAGGTTATTCATAACCTCTTGAGCAACTGCTGTTTTTCTTGATATTTCAGATAAGGTTACGTGACTGTACCTGACAACCTTAAAATTCTGCTGCAGAGTTTTATTTTCCCTCTATCTGAAGTAGACTCAAATATTGAGACTGCTTTACATTATAAGTTATACAATCACTCTTTAAGCATCCTGAAAACTTTCCTATATCACCCTGTGAACTGTAGAATTTTCTTTTCCACATCTTCCCCTACTTTGTACAGCAGGACAAGCCTCTGAATTTTTCAGTGACAGAATATATTGAGCCTGATTTGCAACTGAATTTCCCAATTTTATGACAAATGGGGCTTCACTGAAATCAATGAGATACAATTGCAACTCAAAATTGTTCTTTGCTCGCACAGTGCCATTTGGAACAGGGAGGCATAGGCAGTAAATTAGCTGTTTCTAGCCATGCTCACCTATGAGGGGAAGCAATATGGGTAAATAGAGCCCCTCCAGCATATGCAGCTGTGAACTTGAACTGAAAATGGTCTGTGTTCCGTTTTACATGCGTGACTGTAAACTGCACCTGCTCAGGAATAAATATAATTCTGTTTAGTATAATGCGATGTCAATGTCAGACTATAGGATAAACAACTGGGTTAGATCCAACCCAGCTAAATTCACCTATGTATTTGAGTCACTGACCTAGCACTTACAGCTAACTCTCTAGAACTCAAATTAAGTCTCTCCCATTCTGATTCTCCTGCATGGAACCAGAGGCTTCTTTTTTCAAAAAGCCATAATACACAGATTACCATTCAGTTTAATGACTAAAACAGAAATCCTTCAAGTTAAATGTTGGTGTGTGGAGTATATAATTGGAAGGTAATGTTTATAAACACTTCATTTTATCACATTGAACCTTATTATGTTTCAGGTATAAAATGGAGGGGAAATAGAAAAAGAGTTAAGTACAAAAGAAAAAAGGGATGAAAGTGCTAATTAAACACAGCAGAAGGACAATGAATTAGCAAATGCTTTCACTGTACTGCCTTCATAACAAGAAGAGAAGACATGTTGATTTGAGTGAAGGGTTCCTTTTGCAGACCAAATGATGTTAGGGATGTTCAGTAACCTTTTTGTGCAATGGCGTTGAAACTGGCACTAGTAATAGACAGTACTGCACTGTGCCATTGCAGCTGGGTAAGAACCCAAGAGCTAGCTTTTTAAAAACCTAAAAAAGCTTCTTTTGGACTCTTTACATTTCAATTTAACTGAATCGAAGTACTGACACATTCCAGTTTATCTGCTATCCTTTCTGCCAATGCAGGAGCTTTAACGATAATGGTTATTACATTTTCCCTGGGTAGGTCACTTAGAAAACATTAACATTTTCACTAATTTTTGTCTTCAATAACTACTGTATCAACTAAATACATTAGAATCAAGGACTGCTTTAAAAACAAACAAACAAAACCCACCACAGTGACATTCTGTGTGTACTAAACATACAAAAACAATGATGTTAGAAAATTTCCCCTTTTCCTTAGCTATATCAGAAAGAATTTTAAATACACAATTAAAAAATTGTTCTTCTGATCGTTTTTCCCAAGGTAGTAATAAAAAAAAATAGCAAGATCCCCTTTTCCTTAGCTATATCAGAAAGAATTTGAAATACACAATTGAAAAATTGTTCTTCTGATCATTTTTCCCAAGGTAGTAATAAAAAAAAAATAGCAAGATCTTTTTTTAAATAAGCTGTGAAAAAAATACATTAAGGACAAGATTGTAACACCCTTACTCACTCTGAATAGTAATGTACATCATAACTGGTTCCACTGTAGTCAAGGGGATTGCCTACTGAAAAAAAAAAAAAAAAAAAAAGGAGGCTTTTATCTGAGGAAGAACAATCTAGATTTAGGAAAGTACTAAGATTATGTGACTGAAAATAAGTACACAGATAAATACCATAGTGACATTTACTATTTTCTACAAACTGAATCACGAAAAGCTCTTTCTATAGGAAACCAGAAAATATAGTGAAGAAAACAGTTATTTAGATAAAAACATATATGCCATATACTTACTAAGGACAGCACAAACATTATATTTTGTTTTGTTGCATGACAAAAGAGCGTCTAAGTACGATGTGGGGGACGGGGACACAACAGGCAGACCAAAAACACAGACATGCGCTCTTAATCTTTTAGTCACAGCAGCCTCCACATGACACCTCTTACAACCAACTTGCCTTCATTTTTAAAATGATGATGTCTAAGGCATTCCTTAAACATGACTCCCTCTTGGACTACTCTGTGTCTGGGGCATTCCTGTCAGTAAGATTCAGTAATCAGAAAGGTGGTGCTGAGTACTTCCAACTCATTTCTTGCATGGCAGAGAGCTGTAATTTCTGACTGTAAATCCATGGTTTCCTGAACTTGCTACCTGGCTGGTAGCAACTGGAGGTAATTTAACTGTATCCAGTCCAGTAGTTATAGATTCTTCTTACTTCCTCTCTCTGAAGAAATTGAGCTAATTCTAGAAAGAGATAGGATTCTTATAATTATTTCAATTGAGCTAATTCTAGAAAGAGATAGGATTTTTTTTTTCTTATAATTATTTTCTCTTTTAAAATTATCTAAAGTTTTCTAACACTTTGTGACTTCTTAGCAGCTTCCTGTAACACTCTGGAGATTTCATGATTCAATTTGAGAAACACAGCCCTTGCTGATCTATACAACAAACAGGAAAAAAAAAGAATCTGCCTAGTAAATTCCAGCTACTCACACAACTGAATTGTCTTTCTGTCAGGATATTTTGCACCCTTTGTTCATAACAATCTCATAACCTTGAAATTTTCAGAGTTCCCTCTAATTCCCTAACAACAGACTAATTCCCCCCTTGCAGCAAGCCCAAATGATATGCTCATTAATGCCTAAACACGTATTGCTGGAGACAGATTATTTTTTAGAAAATGTTCTCTGTTTTATTAGCTAATCTCAGTTCAAATGGTTCCTATAGACCTGCATGCGTAGTCTCAGGATCCAATCAGTTCTTGCATTGTCATGTTATATACTCAGTTCAGTAGTGTTTATTGTCCTTTCCAACACTAGTGCAAGCTACACCTGCACTTAAATGTTCCCATTATGTCTCTTTAATAGGTCAATGGCAATCCTTCAAAAGGACACGAACTTCTCCAACTGTAAAGAGGACGTTGTTTCAAAGTCGAAATTTCTTGGATGCCTTCAGTACCTCACACAGAGGAGTTGACAGGTTCCTTTGCTCCAACTCATGGGTTGGGAGTTGTGTGGCACACAAGGTGTTCTGATTGACTGTATATTGGAAACACAGTGAAAAGAAATGCAGCATATCAACCCTACAAATTTATGCCTTTTTCAAGAAAAGGGGCCAGCCTAACACTTTAAATCCTGCCGAGCCGTCTTAGACACCATCACAGCATAATGTCAATGTGATCAAAAAAAACCCAAACCCTAGTGATTTCTAGGTGACTATTTGCCAAATCATTTTTGAAACAAAAATTTTGTCAGCACGATCTTGTCTTCAGCAAGTTTTGATTTCTCTGAACACCATTCCTGCAGCAAACAAGATGAAGCAGGGAAAATTTCAATTCTGTAATTATAAAACAAAAATGGACCTTTTCTGTACCTGAGTAAATATCTCATTCAGCAGTTTCTTCCTTTCTTGCTCAGAGCATTACAATCAGTGTCCCAACAAAGCTAACCTTATATCAGGTATTTATATATATGTAGTATATATATAATATATCTTTTTTTTTTTTTAATCATTAAACTATAGGGTTTTTCCAGTCTCTTAATGAGTTGCTCTTCTCATTATTTCTGCATTTAAAGATCCATGCTGAGATGCAAGGTTTCCCCTGACCACAAACTTCCTCTCATGCAAACAGCGAAAGCAATGTTCCCCAGCTTTCAGAAGCGCTGAGAACTCTCTTTCATGGCATAAAAATTTAAAGTAGGACAATTTAGAATTGTGTTATAAAAATCTGTCATTCTTTCAAGTGTTCTCAAACTATAAGTAATAATATTTGTTTTCAATACAAAAGGCTTCCTGAAATAGTCACAAGAATGCTAGTAACAGTCTTTTCAAACTCAAAACTGTTACCAAAGGAAGGAAGGAAGGAAGGAAGGTATTTCCAGACCTGAACCTCTGAAATGGAAAGGAACCCTAGTTAAGAGGAGGATCAGGCTGTCTTTAATTGTGCCCATGATAATACTTTGAAGAAAAGCTTACCCGTAAGATCTGGAATACTTGATGCCACAAGGAAGACAGTCATGAAAGATGTCTGTAGGTATGGAGGTAAGTCAAGTTACTGAAGTAGAGACTTGACATAGCTTTAGCGTAAGTATAATAAATACCTATTTTATTTAATGCATTTATATCTTTTATAAATAAAAGTTGTGGGTTTTTTATTTAGTTATTTCCTTAGCCTGGTTTGATTTAAGCTAATTGGGTAATAATAAAACATTCTTTACTGAAATGTGGAACAGAGGTATGAGTAAAACTTCACAGCGCGCTGACTCCCCGCCACATCTCACACTGTAGCCAAAGAATGAGTGGCATCTCAATATAGGAAGGACATGGACCTGATGGAGCGGGTCCAGAGGAGGGCCACTAAAGTGATGAGGGGTTTGGAACACCTCTGCTATGAGGACGGGCTGAGGGAGCTGGGGTTGTTCAGCCTGAAGAAGAGGAGGCTCCAGGGAGACCTAATAGCAGCCTTCCAGTACCTGAAGGGGGCCTACAGGAAGGCTGGGAAGAGTCTGTTTACAAAGGCCTGAGTGACAGGACGAGGGGCAATGGCTTTAAGCTGGAGAAGAGCAGATTAGGTTGGATATTAGGAAAAAGTTCTCTACTGTGAGGGTGGTGGAGCACTGGAACAGGTTGCCCAAGGAGATGGTTGAGGCCCCTTCCCTGGAGATATTCAAGGTGAGGTTCGACGAGGCCCTGGGCAACCTGGTCTAGTTGGGGGTGTCCCTGCTGACTGCAGGGAGGCCGGACTAGATGACCTTTGGAGGTCCCTTCAGGCCCGGACTATTCTATGATTCTATGATTCTATCTCAATTGAATAATATTGGCTAGGAGAATCACAGGTACCATGGGCATCACAGAGGACACAAGTGTCTTCCAGTGACTGTGGCAGGGACTGGAGAATCTCCAGCATGCAGTAAGATACTCAGACATCCCACTGAACCTGGAAGATCCCAGAGGAGACTGTAATTGGTTTATCTTATCTGCTCAAATTTCCTTTGAAATATGAATTGTCAGGCAGACCATGCTCTATCTTTGCTCTTTCCACTTATGGCCAATTGAATGGTTTCTTTCATAGCTATTATTGAGTAGCTCATTAACAATGTAGGATCTAAAACTGTCAGGTTTTGCACTTGTCCAATATTTTTTTAAGCTTTCTCAGATGTTATTACATATTCCAATAATTATTATTCAACTGTAAGAGCTTAAATAAGCAAATAATGACAGAAGGAAATTTCTTGGCTAACCTCTGCTCCTCCAGTTTTTGTTGCTGTAAGATTTCTTAAAAAATGATAATGTTCAGGTCTGGCTGACTCTATATTTTTAACAACCCTTTTTGTGGTTATATTTTCATCACTTACCAACTCTCAACTATTATGTTTCCATTATTGCTACCCTCCTTTATTCCACAAATTGAATTTAACTTGATTTGTCTACTCACTCAAAAAAACCAAGATTATTTTCTGTCACAGGGCTGTACTTCTAAGGTTTGTAGCTTAGCAAATTTCACAACTCAGAGTGACCTAATCTCGTTTTCAATCAATTTCAAGTGCAATTCCAGTTCTACCTGAGTATGTAAAATTGATTCACTGCAAATTGAACCTGCTCCAGCAAGGTCTCCGTTTACAAAAAATAGATAACTGTTGCAAAAATTGCAATCCTACACAAATTCTTTAGGTGGTCCAAATAAAAAACCAAGTAGCTCATTTTTCCATGAAGATCTATGACTGTCCGACTTTTCAACTCTACCAGTCTTTCCTGCAGCTCAGCTTTCTTGGCTATTCTTTGGAGAAAACCTCTCTCAATGGCAGTTATGTTGCTGGAGACCTATTCTATATGCCTGTTTTACTCTGGAATTTTTTCAGTTGTACTTCCGTGGCCAACTAGAGAAAATGCTTTCAGTGGGCCAGAATTTTCGAGATGATTTTTTCTTAAATATGTCTTCAATATCATTGGAACACCAATCAAACAAGATACTTCATTAAAATACAGAGCTCATTCAACTGCACAGATGAGAAGAAGTGTAGAAAGAGTTTTGCCTACAGCATCTTTTATGTCTTGCTCTCAACTTAGCAATTTACAGTGGGTTTTTTGGCTGCAAAAAAACCATGCACACTTCTTCTGAGGTCTTCATCCCTAGGAAAAGCCTCCTGACCACTGCCTTGACCTTGGCAACTCATCTCTTCCCTCCTTAGGGATCACCCTATGTGTTTTCTTTCATTCTGCTCTTTCATAATACTGCATAGTAAAAGCTGCCCACCCAAGTGTACCCTGCCATGTTGAGTGGCTCTTTGGGATGGTACACTACCCTGGGATTTGCCTTGACTCGTTCTGCTTCTGCCTGGACAGGGAAAACAGGCAAACTAGCCACCCAGAGAAATTTCTTTGACAAAGCATGAAATACATATCCAGTAAACAAATAAAGCAGATGCCATTCATCATACTGTTCCACTTTCTTGCATCTTTTCTTGCTCTTCTTTTTGCGGGGGGAAGAGGGTGATGGGGAGTGGGTTGTGGGAATGGGATTGTTAGACTGCCTTTAATTCCATTTAGTCTGCATTTGGATAATATTTAGCTTCTTTTGCCCATTTCCATTTTCCCCAGGCATTTTCCCTGAATCACTTATCTGTTTTGGTTCAGCAGAACCTGCTTCCAGGTCTATTTTTTTAAAAGAAGTCTAATCAGTGACACTTTTGCTATCCCTTCTGTGAGATAAATAGGTAGAAAAAAATCGCAAAACATAAACTGTTTCCATTCAGAAAAGAAATTGTGGTAGAATCAGTCACTTCTTTGGTGTAATCCTATTTTTTTGTTATAAAGGATGTACAAAATCTTCCTCCCTAGAGTTAGAAAGTTGGAACTACTAGCATTCAACATAAATGCTCTCTTTCTTTAGCTTTTCCTCAAGGGCAGATACATTATCAGAGGTTTTATTTCTTGCTTTGTTGTTTCCTTCTTTTATGCTCTTGGGGATTTTCTCTCTCTAAGGGTGCAGTTCAGTGACAAAGCTAAGCCAGTTGCTGCTACAGGAGGTGGCTGTGGACTTCCAGCTCTTCTCCTTGGCTTCTGTCTGCACACCCAGCAGTGCAGCTCATGTGTCTCTCTTGCCATGTCTCTGGCTCTTCATGGAAGTGCCCACTTGACTGATTTCAGCCTCTAAAAGTGCTGAAAGCTACTCTCTTCTCTCTCATTTAATTTTCTGTTAATTTATCAAACAAGCTGTTCACGATGTCTAATAAGTGCTAGTGTGGATGCAAGGGGGAGACCATAGGGATGGGGGTAGGAGGAACAGAGCCATCCCACTTTGGTGGCAAACGGATATTAAATTAGCCATTTTGCTGAACTGTATCTGTACAGGTGCAGCTTTTCACCAGAACAATATTCACAATCTCTATACCAACTTTATTTACATTTCTGTGAGATAACCTCACATTTGTGTCTGTGCTGACATGTAGGCATGTTTGAGCTGTGGACTCTTTCTGTTTTATTATGGGGAGGTAACTTATGAGTGATCTTAAATGGCCTTTAAAATTAAAACTGTCTTAAATGAAGGGCAAAGGCTTCAGTCACACACTTCATTCAGGCACATTAACATATCCAAAATTTACTCTGCTCCAATTGATGAGGCCAATACTCAGCATATGTTAAAAAATCTTTGTTGATAAAAACTCACCACCGCTGACAATAAAAAAGGCATTTAAAAGATTAAAATAGTACCCCAAAAAAGCATGGAAATAAATATACAATGCCAAAAACTAGGTAACAGCGAAGACACAAAGTGGTGTTTGGTGGCAGTATAAAGGATGATTTGCAGAATTCTCTACTTGGCCACAATATGACATATAGGGCCTCTCCCATTTACTTCCACTGGGAATATTTTATCTCTGTTCATGTTTTATAACCTATTCCGGTTTTGGATGTGGTCCCTTGTCTTTTATTCATTTTTGGACCATGTTACTCCCTCCTTGTTGTTGTTGTTTCTTTGAATGCTATTGTTTTTCTTCTGTTGCCAGCTTTAGCTCTGGCTTGATCCTAAAATTTCACTGTTTGGTTCTTTCTATTTAGCAATAAAATACAGCATTTAGCTAATGTGTTTGTGCCAGACGTAGGTGGAGGAAGCTAGCTGCAGACTGCTTTTTTGTTCCCTGAACTCCTGACAAACCAAGGGCTCGTCTGTGTGCTTTTGAGCTGTGTGGTGTTATGCCATTATGTATAAAACAACATACAAATAGAATTTTGGCACAGAATTTCACCCATTGCTTATACTGTGTCTGGTTCTTTTAATATTCTTTAATGATTTACCTTGCCATGAACAGGACATCACTATAAAAATAAACTAGATCTCAATAACTAAAAAGACGACATTTGTCTTGGTTTTTGTTGTTATTGTTGTTTTACATTCTGTATTTTGTTTTCCTAACATTTTGCCTCTTAAGAACAGGTAGAAAAGTGGGACTTCTTGTTAGCACTGCTTTATTCACCTGTAATAGGTGATATTTTTCATTATATAGATTTAGCAACTGTGGCACTGTGTTAGGAACACAGTCAAACACAGAAGGAATACAAGCTCCCTATACACAAAGTAGACAGAAAGTGGCAGATTTAAAGGATGATTAGACCCATTTATAATCACTCTTGTCCTGAGAGATATTTACTTCTCTTGATTGTATATTCAGGGAGGTTTGAACAATTCCACTCTCAATTAGGCACTTCTTTTAAACTTAGGTGAGACAGACTGTATTTAAGCACTGTTAGAGACAAAACACATCTTTTCCTATTCCTTTCATAATCAAAGTAAAACTCTTGTTTTATACTTATATGTTCAAATATTGTCCAATGATGGTCTGTTCTGTAAAGAAAGTGACTTCTCTACTGTCTCCTAAAAAAAAAATTCATTCTCAACATATGGAAGATGAAGTTTCCTTCATAATAATCATGTCTGGTAGTTTCTGTTCCATATAAGGAGCATGCCATTCCATTTTGTGTTAATTTAATTAGTTTCCATGATGCACAGAGTTTAACAATTTTGAATTTGTTTTCACTTTTACAGATTACAGATTGATTGATACCTACATGTTTGGCAGAATATTTTGGCAGAATATTATCCGAGTAAAATACTCAGCTCTTTGGAACACTATTCATGTAGCACTAACTTGAAAAAAATTTCCATCTGTGGAATTCAAAGTGTTTCCTAAATATTAGTTAATTATGTCTCCTTATACCTCTGTGAAAAATTGTTCCCATTTTACAGTTGAGGAAACTCAGGCCCAGATCATTACAAATAACTTATAGAAACACAGTCAAATATTCTGATTTTTAAAGTATGGATAATGGTTTTCCCTTGCCCTCACCCCCCCAATAAGCAAGAAAGCATCGACTGATAGCAACTCAGTGAAAAAAAATTGAATTATTCCAATACATTTTACTTACTGTCTCTGTCTGATGTTAGAATAATTTGTATCTTATTATCTGGCTCTTAATCCTGGAAACAGAACCCCTTGGCAAATGGTGTCTTAAAAAATATCTGAAGTTATAACATTTTCCATCACTCCTTCTAGGCAGTCCTAATGATCTGTCATATATAATTACCCTAGAAAAGTAAGAGTTGAGTACTAATCAATACTGGTAGACAGATGGAAGCCCAAACGGAAAAACAGAGGAAGAGGTTGCTGTCTGACCCACTGGGCTTGTTTTTTTCTTTAGATTAGAGGTATATTGTCAGAACGTTTGACTGATTTATTTTCCTTTTAAATGTGCAAAAGGACATTACTCTGAAAGTTTTAACAATTTTTTTTCCACAGGGAGTTTTAGTAATATGATGAGAAGAACACACCGGTTATGTGAAACTTTGAACTATGCTGGGGCAGACTAAAGACACAGTTGCTTTAATCGGAACTAAATTGACTGTGCTGATGAGAAGGTCATCCTACCCTTGCTACAACTGTCTTCCTTGTGTAAACACAAGGATTCAGGCATTGAGACAGCTCTGAGAACCAGTAGCGTTCGGGCCAACAAGAAATTCTTTCTGTTCAATGCCAGGTCTCTGACAGAGTAGCTCCCTGATTTGATAATGGTCTTGCAAACACTAGTACCAGCAAAAGAAAAGTGGTGGAAATTGTTGTGCAGTTAGGGGAGCACAGACATTCATTTTGGAGGAGAAAGGCTAACTGTCATTTTCTCGTTAAAAATTCATAGTTCTGTCTAATACTTGCACAAAGCAAACTTCAGATCTAAGCATCCAGAGTACATATACTTAGCATAAATTGGGCCATACTGTACTCTGTCTACTTTGTTGGGTGGGCATAACTGTATTTAATCCTCTGGCTCAGAAGCTGGTATCAGCTGAAACAACTCAGCTATGAACATTGTTGCTCTAGGCTTGGGATTTCATAAAGACTCTGGTCAAATGCCAAAGGCAAGTTAGTCTCCTTCTAAATTCAGTGACTAGGTTGAATGAGCTTATACATAAAATACAGAAGAGAAGACTTTTGCCAATGTGGTGTTGCAGAAAGCTGTCTAGGATTTTAAGCAGTGATTTGAATCCACAGATGAATATTAGTACAGATCACAATTCTAACAGCACCTGCTTGATGATGATGGTCCTCGAGGAGCATCTGTTCCTTAAATGTTAGTACTAGCATTTTGCTAATTCTTATGATTGGTCCTCGAGGAGCATCTGTTCCTTAAATGCTAGTACTAGCATTTTGCTAATTCTTCAACTGTATCCTAGTCTTGCACATAATGCTCTGGCATCCACCTTACTTTCTTTGTAAGTGTGTCAAAGATGTTCCTTACTTTCTAGCAACTGTATAGGTACTAAATGAGATCTTTAAAAATATAGATAAAATATCGTGAATTTCAAGAATGATGCATTCCCTGTTATGTCAGAGGTGACACAAGAAAAACAGTTCTTGAAGGGGAATCCAAAGGATAAAATTATCAGAACGGGTTTTTTTTTTTGAAGGGGAAAAAAGAGAAGTTTCTCATTGAATAACTGTGTAACTATTCTAGCACTAACATAAAAAATTTGATTTCTTAAGGAATAGTTCATAGAAGTAGTTTTTCCTCTGAATATGGAGTAAAGAGCCAATTTTTTAATGAATTAATGAAATTCTGTACAACCTTTTTGCAGCAAGGAAATATCACTGCTGTTATCTTCCTTGCCCTTTGTGTCATTTACTACCCCTCTTCAAAACAAGTGCTGAGTAGATACTGCTGTTTTACAGCATTTTATATTCAAATTTATTACAGGTGGAAATGAGTTTAAAAGCTTCAAGGCAGCGGGGTATTATTTTCACAGCATCTAAGGGTCTGTCTTCATTAGAGAAATTTGCATATGAAAATATCTAACAAATTCAGTTGCCTTAGTGCAACCCTCAATTTATAACAGGTTACCAAGCCTATGCTATGAAATAGTACTATTCCAAGTAAAACAAGGTGACTTTATTTAATGCAGCCAACACTGCAAAGAGGTTCTCCCCCACATTAAACTGCTGTAACTCTGCTGTATCTTCATTATAGTTGTAATAAAAGTTCTAAAATGTATAGATCTTAGAGCAGTTACAGGTTTTTTTGACAACACATACCAAGTGAGACTGGGGTGGTTCACACCAGACATTGAATGAGATTCACTTCACCTAATTTTAGTGCCTGAAACTAGTCAATAGAGAGAAATGGCCACTTTCTGGTCAAACCTGTCCTAAATGCTTAATTTAGGATGAAATTAATTACTTTTTGGATATTCCTTTTTTTTCATAGTATGGATCAAAGAAGTCTGAGGTAGACAGCTTAGACAATGGATGACTACTTCTTAGAAAAATAGTTTAGCCAGATGAATTCCAACCATTACTCTCATGCAGCCACCCCTGATTTATATATATATATTTATTACTCGTTAACACTTCAGCATAATAATTCCCTGAGCTAATCTCTCTAAGCAATATAATTGAAAAGACGGTGATGGCAAAGACAGTTTGGTGCTTTTGTTACAAGCTCACTAATTCCAGAGACACAGAAAAGTGAGGGGGTCTCAATACTGACAGGAGAAGCCTGTGACTTGCAAGTTATCCTACAGGTCTGATCTAGCAGCGGGAGATCACCAAAGAACATCAGGTTTCCAAATACATTTTCCTTAGCCTATGAACAAAGGAAAAGCTGTACAGTAAGAGCTGCACCATGGTGCTTTTGTTACAAGCTCACTAATTCCAGAGACACAGAAAAGTGAGGGGGTCTCAATACTGACAGGAGAAGCCTGTGACTTGCAAGTTATCCTACAGGTCTGATCTAGCAGCGGGAGATCACCAAAGAACATCAGGTTTCCAAATACATTTTCCTTAGCCTATGAACAAAGGAAAAGCTGTACAGTAAGAGCTGCACCATGCCTGGGTATTTGTACCACCCTAAGTCCTGAAGACTGCAGTTTCTTGAATCATGGGAGGATTAAAGGAGACAGTGGATTGAACAGGCAGCTGGTAGTTACCTGTCTCTACTTACTTTTTGGATATTCCTTTTTTTTCATAGTATGGATCAAAGAAGTCTGAGGTAGACAGCTTAGACAATGGATGACTACTTCTTAGAAAAATAGTTTAGCCAGATGAATTCCAACCATTACTCTCATGCAGCCACCCCTGATTTATATATATATATTTATTACTCGTTAACACTTCAGCATAATAATTCCCTGATCTAATCTCTCTAAGCAATATAATTGCAAAGACGGCGATGGCAAAGACAGTTTGATGCTTTTGTTACAAGCTCACTAATTCCAGAGACACGGAAAAGTGAGGGGGGTCTCAGTACTGACAGGAGAAGCCTGTGACTTGCAAGTTATCCTACAGGTCTGATCTAGCAGCTGGAGATCACCAAAGAACAGCAGATTTCCAAATACATTTTCTTTAGCCTATGAACAAAGGAAAAACTGTACAGTGAGAGCTGCACCACGCCTGGGTATTTGTACCACCCTAAGTCCTGAAGACAGCAGTTTCTTGAGTCATGGGAGGATGAAAGGAGACAGGGGGTTGAACAGGCAGCTGGTAGTTACATGTCTCTATTCTAGACCAGGGGCTGGACATTTCCTTTACCCTAGACTTTTTCACTCCCAAACCTGCTCACTATTAAATTTATACCACGAGAAGTATCCCCCAGATGCATGCTACAGGACAGAGGACATGTGTCTGACACACCTGTATCATTACAGCCTTGCAGGTTCATCCAAAGAGCTTCATTGCTCTGCCTTAAATGAACATCTTTCTTCACCACTAAGGGAAAGGTTTTATCAAGGGATAGTTTGTTGTTTACTTACTACTAACAGCAGTGAGAGCACAGCATTAACTCTTAATGGGAAGTACAGTATTGCTAATGCATTACACTAGAGTTTTAAGGAGTTTAAGAAAGGAGAAGTACTGCATGAATCATATTAAGATTGCTGATCAAACACCAACACTTTCTGCAAAAGATGCACCACTGCAGCAGCGTCACATCTTGTCTCTTTCCATAGCATATCAAGGGTTTCACTGCAGAGCTCAGCTCCAGTGTTTCTTGCACTTGCAGTATATTGTTGCTGGACACCACAAACAGGCTCCAGAGGTCTGAGTACACCACAGTAACTCACTGTATTCAACAGTTTCCGAAACTACTACCATTCAAAGGGGTGTTTTGCATTCTAGCTGGCTGAGAGGGACTCTGGAGCTATGCCTTTTTCCCTTCTTCCTGCATGAACTTCCCTGTTTCACCAGTGTTTTGTCCAGAGAAAGATGTATAGCTCTCCCCATGTTATTTATGCTTTACCCTGAACAGCTCAGCTCCTCCACCAGTCTTTTAACCTTCAGGTTTTTATCTCAAAGAAACCAGCTAGCAAACTTCTCTCCAGCATTCTTAAGTCTCACATATCTGCAGCTTTTATCTGTGTGCTACAGTGAAATCAGCTAGCATTTTTTTCTACTTTTTTCCTTGCTTGAGTCTTCTTAAAATCTGTGGAGTCAACAGTCACATCCCCTTCATCCTTTCTCCATCTCAAAGGAAACGTCTGCAGCTTTTCCACTATCACTACCCACCAAGTCCCAGCTGTCTTGATCTGTGCCTTCCCTTTCTGTATTTATTAGCCTCAGCTATCACCCGTTTCTCCTAGTCAGACCCAGAAGGCAAACAATACCAGTTCAACATGAGTTTTTTACATATATCCTTTTCAAGAAGGTAGATGTACAGTGATGAGAGATCTAACCCTAAACCCACACAATTTTCACAAGGCAAAGTATATGACTAACTTACATAAATTTGCAGACATATTTCCATAAAACTGCCATTCCAGCCACGTTTCCATGTCCCCTCTCATTCTTTCTTGTGGTCATACTACACACCTGGTTGATCCCCCCAGCTTATCCTCAGTGACATGATCACACCACCAGATCATCTCTTCACTTAGCAAAAGTAAAGGAAAAATATTTCTTTTGAGTAACTCCTCAGAAATCCATGCCAGAAGTTTCAGGAGAAGATAAACGATAATAAACCTTTGGGGCTGATTTACAACTCTGTCAGATTCTGCTGAAAAGAGTGAAGGTGAACATTTTCCAATAAACTATCAGTATTTATTCTTCTTTTTATAGAGAAAAAATCAAACTCACTCATGTATAGAAAAGAGGTATCTCAAGTGGGTTAGTATAGCTGAATTCAAATAGTGTCTTGGTTCATTTAGTTTTCAGAAGATGCACACTGTATTTTCTGAAAGCATACATATAAATATATAAGCTCCAGATCTATATGCTGATGCATTGCTACTATGAAACCCCAGAGTTTCTATTTCATGGTTTTAAGACAATGCAGTCTGTCTCTTTGTTATATTAGGCTAGAATAGCAAAAGAATGCTGGGATTAAAATGTATGGAGAAGGGAAAAATACATTATTACTATTTTTGGATTGAGATACCCAGAAACATGTCTATTTTAATGCCCTGATTATATCAACTGGTATAAGAAAGATACTATTTCTCCTGACAGATTACTTCTTCCTATATTCTTTAATCATTACATCTACAACAACTTTGCTACCTCAAATACATTGTACATCATTTTCCATATAAGTATCAATCACAGCTTTGGAATAGTGTTTTTGCTATATTGTATTTTGATTTGTGATTGAAAGAGAAAATTTAATGAGTCAATGTGGAATTTTAAAGTCTTTATATGGATATGTAAAAGCCCTTTTTCTTACAGTAATGTATGTGAAAAAACACTAATATACTTGGGAAATACTAGTAAAGGTTACTTTAGAAGTCCATATGACCATTGGTTACAGGTAAGTATTGCATGTACTGTATCTGGTGGTTTTATTTAACTTACTTCTTCCAATTTTATACCTTTTTTCTTCCTTATTTATTGTGTTACACTAATCAACCCTCAAAAAATTTTCAAGCTAAAAGAGTAATTTCTCTTTAAATACCTTCTGGAGACTGTCAAATTCAATGGTTAAAAGTACTGCAAACAGATTGACAATATTTCTTGCAATATATTGCCATCTAGAGGAAAAAATGTATGTTGCTGAAAAATAAGTATGAGGGGTTAAGTGTTATTTATAACTCCTATCTTTTACTATGAAAAATACACATTGTATTTTCCAGGCAAAGAGATGTGTCATATTCACAAAACCAGGTGGACATAAAAAACTTAAATGCACAAGCACAAAACATGCAATAATATATATGCATGCATATGTGGAGTACTGTATGTGACTCAAATATATATATATATATATATATATATATATATATGTCAAACAAATGTTATTGGAATTTTCAGTCTGTTGTATTAACTAAAAGAAAAATGTTTCTAACTAATTCGCTTTGTGCATCCAAAACCTGTAACTGAATTTCTAATCAAGGCTAAGTAGCACTCTTTTCAGATAGTGGCACCAAAAATATTAAACTTACTGATTAGATGAATAGAAATAAGTGAGATGCACCACAGGGTATCTGTGTAGCTACATAGTTGATTATACCTTGAAATAAGTAGGATATACAAGTCTAAAGAAAGAACTGAAAGTAATAGGTATGAGTTCTGACTCTCACGTAACATATAATAGAAATATACAGTATATAATACCGAAGCAGTTTAGACACTGACATAATTTGGGCTATGAGGGCTATGAAGTGGTATCCTGCCACTTGAAGAAGGGAAAAATACACATATTGACAACCAGTGCAGACAGTGGGGGAAACCTCAACCTCCACAGCTTTTTATTGTTGTGTTAGTATCTCTCTCAGAGGAGATAGAGAACTCACTAATTTTCACTTCAGATTTCCTTTTGAGACATACCTAATATATTTATTAATTTCTTTTTCACTGAGGCAAGCAATACAAGCATGTAATTTTATATTTTGTCAGGAAATAAACACTCTCATGCATTCACTGCAAGGAGTTTGATTGGAGGTCATTTTGCTCCTGAAAAACACAAAGCGATAACGATAAGAAATGATGTCTTTTATGAATTGTTGTCTTGAATATGAAACTATTTGACTTCTAAAATTAAAAACCAAGGCATAGAGAAGTGTGTACGTGGGTAGTTTAGCAGGAAACTAATTGAATGATTTTTGGATTGAAATACTTGGACTTTTTCAAAATAAAGGAAAGGAAAAACTTTCCTTTGTTGACATGAGCATTGCATTTGGAATTTGGAAGGCTTCTGGAAACTAAACTATTCCAGCTATGTTTTGTTCGCTTTTTTAAAGTTGGTATTTTTATAAGATAATCAATAACAACTTAGGTAACGCTATAACAATAATACCTGTAGTAGAGACTTCATTACGTTTGTCAGAATTTAACCATAAACATGTAATTGTATTCTGTTTTCACTTTTAATTAAAAGTCAAGTAAAATCAAATCTTATGTTTAAGTGTCTAAAAATATCTCAAAAAATGACATTTAATGGGAGTTTTCAGTGAACAAACACTGTAGCTAGTAGTTCAGCTACCTGAAACATATGAGGGGGGGGCGGGGTGGGGGCAGTGACAGGACAAGAAGAAACAGGCACAAACTTGTACACAAGAAGTTCCATCTAAACATGAGGATGAACTTCTTAACTTTGAGGGTGGCAGAGCACTGGAACAGGCTGCCCAGAGAGGTGGTGGAGTTTCCTTCTCTGGAGACGTCCAAAACCCACCTGGACACGTTCCTGTGCAACCTGCTCTAAGAGGACCTGCTTTGGCAGGGGGGTTGGACTAGATGATCTTCAAAGGTCCCTTCCAACTCCATATCATTCTGTCATTCTGTGATCCTATGATTCTGTAAAGTAATTAAGTTTAAGACAGAAGACAGTGAGTAATACACATCAACAAAACAAAAAAGATGACAAATGAAACTGGGAAACAATATTTTAGACAAAATGCAGAGACTTACTGGCTGGAGTTTAATATGTCTTTTAATACAAAAAGGCAGTCTATGATACTAAGGAAAGGCAAAATGTATCTTAAATAGTTTCTTCTAATTGTTAGATTTTGTGTCTATTTAGATTAGATACAGCTTCTCTTACAGTTCTGTGGACATGAATGAATAGAGTACCCACCTAAACAAGGTAGGACAAGAAAGTGCACTTTTGTAAATAGCTGACATTGGTTTGTTATCTTGTGTACATGTGCTTTGGCATTGCCAGGAGCTAGCTTAAACATGCCTTGACAGCAGTCTTGAACACACTGAAATTGCCACACTTCGTAATTCTTTATAATTTTCCATAGTATTTTCACGGGTTTAGAAACTGTATATTGTACACACATTTTATTTATTTCTGTGTTGTTATTACTGTATAGAACTTACAGTTGTATGCCAAGTGGAAGGAAGTCCACTTACGATGTGCTCTGCAGTCCTGATTCTCCACCTTCCAGACCAGGATGCCTGCTGGAAAGCATTTCCAACCACACAATTTTTTCAGTGTCATTCAGAAGGATGGTAGGACGTAAGGGGTGTCGTACAATCAGTTCTTACTGTACATGCCATTGATCCACTGAGACTTGTTAAAAACAACACAGGATTTGGTTTGATTGCTGTAATTTGTACACATGAAGAGAAACATGAAGAAAATAAATGGCTTATATTCCGATACTGAGTGAATTTAAGATCAAAGATTGCCCAGTCTTGGTAATACTCATGAATTTAATACCACAGGTGTTTTGAAAAAAAAACAAACCATAGCCATTAAAAGCATTACTTTGCCAGGCTTAAGTAATCATGGCTAAAAGAGCATATTCTGATAGCCCAAAACAAGTTTCTCAGAAGTAACTTTGGGCTGTAGTGACGTGGCTCTTCAATGCTGGAACTGCGATGCTGTGACAGGATCTCGCTGGAATAGATAGAGAATTAATACATAGAGAATTAAGTCTTAAAATCAGTACTGCCTAAAGGCAAGCAACCAGACCTATGGGAAAAGATGAGGATAAGCATGGGGTTTGAAAAAACAGTATGTAAACAACTTCTATGCTCCTAAAAGCAAAGACATATATCACATGTGACTGAAGCACACTGAGAATAAGTGCAATATAAGTTCCTTCACCTTGTTCAAACCTCATCTCTAAACCTGTATCATTACACAAGGCTTCCAAAGGCACCTCTTACTTCCTCATGGGTTATTTCAGTGATTTGAAAGAATAAGATACCTAGCATGTTTTATGTATATAAAAATTAACAAACTCATTATATTCTTCTGTATATGTCTTCTTTTGTTATACCAAATCAAGATTTGTATCGGTTTTATGTATATAAAAATTAACAAACTCATATTCTTCTGTATATTTCTTCGTTATACCAAATCAAGATTTGTATCAAAGTAATGCTTTCTTGGTTTTTCAATTTTAAATTCAATGCAAAATATAATAGTAATTAGCCATTTGATAGTGAATAAGTGGCTATTATTTAGGGTGCCAGTGGAAGAAGTGACCACCAAGAACTTCAAATATTTTTCTAACAAAAACTTTTTTTCCAAAACTCCCAAGTAACTCATGAGTTCTTATTTCCTTCTGTGTGTCAGGGACATGCAATCTTCCCCTTCTTGCTGTCCCTGCATAATTTTCTTCAAAATGCTTCATGGCAACCTATACATTTTTCTTTGGCTTCTTTTCTGTATCTTTCTCGTGTTTCATGTACCACCTTCACTTTGCACTGTCACTCTTCCTCTGGGACTCTGTTTGCTCTAAAATGCCACCTGTACTGCTGCCCTCACTGTGCATCTGTAATTAGGGACAGTCTTCTTCAAACTTATTTGAAGCAATTAACTGTAGTGGCCAATTTTCATAGTACAAAACCAATTTCCTTCCCGTTTGAAGCAGGAAAAAAGTGTCAGTTTTATCTTAAACCTTGCTTCAGTTAAACTGAAGACACTGCGAAAGTATCTGTCCTAGTAAAAGCACACAGGAGACATCCTGCCACTTCTTCTGTTACTGCAATCAAGCTTAAAACAAAACAAAACAGAAGTCCCAAAGTCTACATAAAACCATGTCACTCATAACACTGAAGCATTGCCCATTTTCCAGCTCTGTCTTACTATTTTACCACCTGTTATCATTATAAACATGAGTATTGATTGCTTCAGAAAAATATCCTCTGAATTTCACAGTCAACGTGAAAGGACAAAAAAGAAATATCTTCTAGGTAGACAAACATATTTAAAATTAATCAGATCTTCTTCGTCCATAGCAACAGTATCTGAGCATCTTCCCCTATTTTCAAGGGAAACACTGTAAGTAGTATGGTAAATTAAATAATTAATATTTCTTTTAGTGTTAAGGTAGCCAAGAACACCAAAGAACACTAGCCTGTAAATTTTATAGAAACTTAACCTTAGCACAAAAGCTATCCTAGATTGTTATCCAGCACCCATATTCCTTTCGCTGGGCAAGTTTCAGTAACCAGACTCAGTAGCTTCTTTCCTTCAGTCCTTATTCATTTTTGGTCAAGGCTGAAGTCAGACATACCAGAATTAACCCCTCATGTTGCACACTGCAGATAAGGAGAGACACAGTCCTTCATGATTACCTTTCTGGGCATGTGACCAATTTATACAAATATATGGGAGAAAATGACAAAGTGCTCTGGCATCTGTTTTTGTTTGTTTCAGGTAGATCCTGGAATATATGCTTCTTTATGCCGAAATTCTGATGTTTCAAGAGTATTAATATTTTACACATTCCTACATACATATACAGTATGCACAGCTCAGAGAAAGCAAGGAATATAAAAAAGTTTGAACACAGGAGGATGTAGACTTTGTTCCTTACACTTCCTGTTTATTCTTCAAAAACATTTTTTACTTGAGAGAAATGAGCAAAATCAACCTTTAAACTTAAGGGGTGCTATAGTTTGGACATAGCTACCATCTCTTAAGACAGCTGCAGTAGTAGTTACACTTCCTAATAGAACTGGAAAGCTTCATGGAAATTATAAAGGTCCCAATCTTAAATAGAATATATCTCTTGGTTTGAAAAATAATCTACTTTTCTAATATTTATTTAATTCCTAAGGTGAGCGACACCAAACTTTTCCAAATTTTAATTTAACTGAAAATCTGGGAGAGACAAAGCAGAAGGAGAGCTGTTTCTGAAGTGAAACACTAATATCTGTCCTTGGAGAGTCTGTGTGGTTCTGCTGTCCTGGAGCTGTAGGAAAACTGGTATTGCACCAAAAATGATCATTTTGTAGGGCTCCTCAACTGCTGTGTCTTCAATTCTGAGCCAAACAGCAAAGTCCTTTTACTCAGTATCCCAAACCACTCCAGGTCTAAATACTTGAAAAGCTATTTGCAAAAATTGACATAGAGCCAAAGAAGTCAAATTTACGTTTGTCTTGAGTATATTCAGATCAAGAGGTAGAACCCACCCCCTTTTTTCTTCTGGTTTCCTGTTATTGTTGCTGCAGCTGTATATTTCTTCTTCCATTTCACTTTGTGCTTTAAATAAAGAGCTACATTGTGACTCTTGGCTTAAAATTGTGTTAAAATTGTGCATGTTGGTTTTGAATTATTTTACTACCTGAAGATCATTATCAAAGTGACTATTTCTTCTTAAGAAAGGAGGTAAGAATATATCTGTTTTACCTACATCATGTTCCAATTCTTGAAGTTCCAGGAATCTTGGATTTAACAAACTGAATTTGGAGTGATTGATGAAAAAACAAGCTGATGATAAAATACTTGTCTCTCCTCAAAATACTTAAGACATCTTTCTTCAAAGTTTTCATTTTATTACTAGAGCAAGTTAAAGCTTCCTTCTCAGGTGGTTTTTTTCTGATCTTACTGTAGAACCATGAAAATGTGGGTAGGTTGCTAACATCATAGGAGGTTGCTCTCATTTCCACTGCATTTTACCAACAATTTTTCTGGAAGATAAAAAGTTAAAGCAAACAAAATATGCATGCATAATTTTTCTTGCTACACAGTTTTTCAAGGAAAATGGTTACATTTCCTTCTAGATTGATCTTTTCTAACACAATCTAGATTTCACATTCTTCAGTTGATAATACAGAAGACTAAAATGGCTAAGAACTAAGAAACATTATTTTCTTCTTTCACAGAATAATTGAAACCACATCTCAGTTGTCACAGTTACAGCATACATCTGCAAGCACATACCCATGCACAAATACACATGTACATTATACAAATGAGAATATTTTTCACATAAAAATGTTATCATTGTAGAAAAATATTTGGGTTTATTGTTTTTCTTTGTTTTGTTTTGTTTTTGTTTTTTTTTTTGTTTGGTTGGTTTGGTTTTGGTTAGGGTGGGTTTTTTGCTTTAACATCTTCTTTGAATATCATCGTACCTGGAGATTTTGTTTACTTTTCTCAAATTAAGTAGAAGTCATTTGCTGTGGAATGCTGTGGAGTAAAATATTCCATGTTCATGAGTGGTTGAAAATAATTATAAAAGGAAAGTAGCTGTACTTTTTAGGGACCAAGTTCTACCATGTGTTTGCTCAGTGATCAGGAACGTGGGATTTGCTGTGGAATGCTATGGAGTAAAATATTCCAAGTTCATGAGTGGTTGAAAATAATTATATAAGGAAAGTAGCAGTACATTTTAGGGTTGAAGTTTTACTATGCATTTCCTCAGTGATCAGGAACGTGGGATTCAGAAAAGCAGTAACATTTGGAGTCTAGAGTAAAAAACATACCACCTCCTGTTTGGTTACAGATGAGCATTCAAAATCTCTATTTAATTTTTTTTTTCCCCCTCATTCCTTCAACATCTATGACTTTGTTTCCCTTCCAGATTATTCATCCAATGGGAAAAATACAACTCTTTTTAAGTGTTTTGCAGCTTGGTCTCCCACTTCAAATGCTACCAGACAAAGTACGACTTCCCCTAAAGACAAACCCATTGAAATCACCATTGCTCTCCTCATTTAATGTTAGTCTGGGTCCACATTAGCAAGAATACTGTGAGAAGGAATCATCTCCTACTTTAATATTCATTAAAATATTCTGAAATTCCAATTCCATGCACGAGAACCTGAAGTACCATTCATATGATGAGGCTGTTCTGTCTAGTACTTGTGCAGCTGATACTTTGTTAAGTGCATACGACGTGGTACCTATAGCTGATGTGGATAGAGCAGACAGTTAAACTACTGAGCCATGAAAGGATCTAAACAGGTTGTTCTCTGACAGGCAGCTGGCTCTCAATCGTGTTCAAACTGCCCAGCCTCACCTCTTAATTTTCACTTTGCAGGACATGATGGGCAGCCATCTAAACCCAGTAACGTGATTCTTAGCACATGAATTAGAAATCTGTATTCTGAATATAATCAGTAGCAAACAAACAACATATCTGGTTCTTGAAGAGGCTTTTGTTGAAATTTACCACCCACTATAACAAACTATGTGTTGTTTGTTAACGTCAGAAGCTAGAATGATTGAGACATCTTACTCCTTCCCTCACAAGACTTTTTTTGTGAATGTTTTTCTCCTACCTGTTGTTATATGAAACACTCATCAGAGTTAAAAACGTTAATTCAAACTCTTTAACAGTCTACCAGTGAAGAAAACTCTCCAGCTTCCTCCCAAGGCATCTCCGAGATCCTACAAAGAGTAATTTGGTGTCTAAAGTAGGAGACAGTCTCTCTCCACTTACTGTAAGCCTTGGTGTCTCTGCAGAGGGATGGAGTGCTACCATGCTGCATGGTGAGTTTCCCAAAGGAGGCCAGCAGAGGATAGTAGGAGCAGAACTGCAACTGAAAAAGCTCCTGGCCTCAGGGTTCACAGCACTTCCCTATTCAGGAGGCAAAATCTTCTTCCCAGGGTGCAGCGCAGGAAGAGCAGGAACATGATTCTATGATTTGTGGGGGGAGATGCTCACGGTTAAAGTGCCCACCTGGGAAACAGGGGACCTGTGATGGTGGCCAGCCTCAGTCAGAGGGGGTTTCAATCAGTAGCTGTGTTTTCCTGGAAGGTGTCTGAAGAGCAAGTAGGGAATGGCTGCTGGGGCAGCCCACAGGAAAGAGTACCATGAGCTCAAGGGAGAAAAGCAGCCAGAAGCAGCCTCGTTCTCCGGTCTCTGCAGGAAAGCGGAAGCCCTGGGGTCTGCTCACAATAACTGAAAAGAGCACGTAGCTTGTGACTGGTAATAAAAACGTGATAGCTGGCAGTGAGAGCAGCTGGCATGAGAAATGTGAACCGGGGGGTATCAGGGAGCATAGGGCAGATTGTGGTTGTGATCACAGAGCTCCAGGAGCTGGAGCAGAGGGTGAGTTCTGGCTTCCCTGGGTTCCCAGGTGGTGATGGAGTACTGCTTTGCTCAGCAAAAGGGTGTTAAAAGAAGCCGTGCCCCCATGGACAGTGAAAGTTGTGTTTCCTCCCCCATTCTGAAGCTTGAGAAAGGTCTATAAGCTCTTTCACACCACATCAGCACCTTGCAGGGGAATAAAAGAAATTGTGATGAGCCTTTAGTCCAGTCATTCTCAAGCCTTCATGAAAAAAGGGGGAAACAAAACCTTAAATCAATAAGTATGCACAAACTAGATCCCAACCAAAATTACACCTTTTGCTTACTTTCTGGAAAACTAGCTTTTCCCTAAGTTGTATATGTAGATTTCTGGATTAAAAAGAGATTTAAATAAGTGTAGGTAGTAGGGCAAATTTGTGGCTTCCCTATTACAGAGGAATAAGGTATCATAAAACACCTCCTACTCGCCTGCTGGGAGAACGAGAATACGTGAGGCAATTTTCCCCTTTCCCATGCATGTGGGCAGAGGGTGGGTTGGCAAGGGGAAAAAATAGGAGAAAAACTGATTAATGCACTACTGAAAAGGCAAGACAGACTAAATAGGACAAAAAAAACCAATTAGACCAAAGGTAAAGATACACCAGTCTGCCCAGCGTACAATAGCAAGAACAGAAATAATCTATTGGATAATTCTTACCAGCCAGGTACCAGAAGCCTTATAGAAAACTTGAGTTTGTTAAATAAAACAAAAAGTTCAAAAACAAGAAGTTCAATCTATTTCAGGATGATAAATGAGTTTAAAATTATTTTTTTACCCAGCCACTCCAAAAATACAAATTTCTAATAAGCAATACACCACATGGACAAAATTACTTGAAAAACTTCCTTAAAAAACATTTTGGTTTCCAAAATTAATGTCAATTTGAGTGAAGTACTACACAGTAACACCAACGTTAGGCAGGATTTGTGTTGACTGATTTATGCCATCTGTTCACGACTCAGATGTCACTTTCTCTAGCTTTCAAATAGGGAAAACAAAAACAAAACTTGCTCTGCCCAATCTCCATTAAGGTATTTAGTGAGTTTAGTTGAATTTTCAACATTTACTGAACTGTTTCTTTCAAAAATAACACTGATACCATACTATTCAGTTAAACTTAAGCAAAAAGCACACTCTGCAACGTATCAATGTTTTAAAGAGAATGAAAGAATAAGTATTGTAATTAGCAAATGTTTTGCTAACAGCTAGAAATGTACATCCACTCTGTAGACTTGTTGGAACATAAACTGCTTTTTTCCCTACATCTGGTATCCATAAAAAAAAAAA
The DNA here is from genome assembly GCF_001431845.1 of Calidris pugnax. Lineage (NCBI taxonomy): Eukaryota > Metazoa > Chordata > Aves > Charadriiformes > Scolopacidae > Calidris > Calidris pugnax. The sequence continues at coordinate 1,799,717 of NW_015090999.1, read as the reverse complement.
AAAAAAAAAAAAAAAAAAAAAAAAAAAAAAAAAAAAAAAAAAAAAAAAAAAAAAAAAAAAAAAAAAAAAAAAAAAAAAAAAGGGGGGGGGGGACCTAGCAACCAAACTTTACATATAGCATTTTAAAGAGGCAGTACACAATAAATTACTCCCCTCTTTAAATAATACGGGAGCATTTTCCTGAAACAAATAAACGGAATTTCATTGCTTGTCGGAAGTGTCAACCAATTTAGGTATAAAATCGCTACAGGTTTGCATTTTCCTGACATTGGTTTGCGTCTGGGGTTACTGACAGTCACAATTTGCAGACAAAACTCCCTTCCGGCTTAAATTCCTCCGATTTCGCTTAACTCTCTTGATTTCATTTCAGTTGATTTCCCTTCCTCCTGCGGAAAGCCCGGTGGCCTCGCAGCCTTTCCCTCACCGGGAGCGGCGGGAGGGAAGGATTCCTCACCTCCTCCCGTTACGGGGGCTCTCACCCTCCTCCCCGGTACCCTCCTCCCCTCCCGAGGGAAGAGCCGAGCTGGACCGGGAAGCCCCGGCAGCCCGGAGGCTCCTTTCGCCGTCCCGCCTGTTCCGGCGGCGGCCGCTAGGGGGCAGCGGGGGGCGCGGCGGCGG